>NC_090624.1:1256325-1296036 GCF_004359215.1 Bremia lactucae | reverse complement strand
ATAGCTACTTCTTTCTAAGTGACATAGAAAGGAGTGCGGTCGAACGAATGAGTTCGGCCGTAGGAAACGATGCCATCTTGGCGATGCTGTCCAATTTGGACAGAGATGGCCTCCATTCAGCCATCGTCAAGTTCATACAAGATGAACTTGACGAGATGAAGGAGAAGGTAGCCTTGCTGAATCAGCAAGGCTCTCAACAGGCAGAACTGTTGAGGTTACAACAGGTACAGACCCCTGTACCTGGGATGACGCATACGCGTCGTCCGGGAACCTTAAAGATAGACATCTCTATGTATAGGGAGTCGAAGAGGACTCCCTTTTAAGGTGATTCGTCGAATTTGACGTCATTAAGGCTCGTCACATCGTCGGCTAGCAAATGCAAGTCGCATTTGCTCAATCGAATATATCAGGTCGTGCCAAAACTTGAGCACTAGGCCTCAAGTTGCGCACCCATATGTATTTTGGCTCGCTAGAGGCTTTTAAAGGCCGGCTCAAACAGAAGTTTGAACCGCCTATAGCTGAGTACAGAGCTCGAACAGAAATTTTGAAACTCAAGCAAGGCAAGCGTGATGTTCACGCTTATGCCCAGCACATACGACTCTTAGCAAGTTGTATCACGAACAAGCCAGTTCATGAACACACGTTGTTTAAGGTGTTCATGCAAGGTCTGACGGATGGTACCGTAAAGACTCACGTGTTCCGCTTGGTACTGGATACGCTTCAAGAAGCAATATCTGTTGCGGAACAGGAGGACTTTAGCTTGAGACAGGCTCAAGCTAGTTTGTCATCGTATCGTCCTCCAAGACAACACGAGCTTTGAGGTCCAGAACCTATAGACCTCGCTTATGTTGAAAGCGAGAGACCTTGCTTTTCGAACAATAAGCGATTGCAGAAATGCAATCGCAGTCAAAAGTCAGGTAACTACGCTCATGAACGTAGTGCCTCACAAACAATACCGAGAGGAACTGAACGCAATTATGGACCGAATGTCAAAAAGGGCAACGGTCTAGGGTCCGACGTTATGCAAAATCGCAACAGCGAGGTGGACCGCCAAAAAAACGGTCGGGGTCAGTAGGGCCGCAACGCCCTACTGACCCAGCAACCTCACGAGAATTTGCAATCTCTTGACGAAAGTTGCTCCAGACACACTACCATCATGTATCTCTGCACCTGGCGATGAGGTATCCCTCACCACCTTGAGTTTAAAGGTGACAAATGATTTGTCCTTTAAAGCCCTAGTGGACTGTGGGGCATCGAATAACTTTATTCGTCGCCAGTCGCTAGAAAGTCGTCGGCCTCAGATAGGTTGAGCGCGGCATTCCTCCAACGAGATTGACGGTGCGTCTAGCGACAGGCGCATCGATAACAGTGATGAAACGCGTTGTGAGATTACTACACGTGAAAAGATTTACAGTATGATGATGATTTCATCGTACTGGATTTGAATGGTAAATTTCATGTCATCCTAGGTTTGCCTTGGATTAGAAAATGTGAGTTAAGATTCAGCTCGCAGCATCGATCAATAAAGATGCCTGCTACTTGTTCATCAGATGGCTATCTGATGAACGTCTTGGAGCGTCCACAAGTACTACGAGTGAGTGCGATGGTCTCACTTGTGGTACGGTCGTTAGTACGACTGCACAAGATCACAGTGTGATTACTAATCACACTGTAGAGTCAGCTGCCGGCGGCTGAGCGAATGCACAGGCAGCGCCGAAGGGCCACCACTCGAATAAGTCGAGTGGATTCAGACATGAATGTACGCCTAGCTAGCGACATCCAAGGAAAATACCGGTTGTTTAAAAGGGACAACACGATGATCCTAGGACGAGTAGAGAATCGCCGTAGAGGACCCGACTGTGATTGCACTATCACAGTCGAAGACGTTAAGGAATAAGCCCCCAGGTACTTGAGGAGAAATCTACTCAAACAGCTCATGCCTAAGTGACAAGAGTCCAGCGTCCCGAGGTATTAATCCCTCGGCAGCCTGTGGATAAATCCCAAGAAAAAACTGAGACATTGAATGTCTTAATTAATGACGGATCAAGAGTAGGCGCTTATACTCTTGATCTGTATGCGCCTCCTAAGTTAACTTCGGAGAAAACTCAGTTACTAACCCTAGCATTTAAACGGTTCTTGAGAAATCTGCGTCGTGACATAATTATGCATCTGCGTACTCATCACAGAGGACGAATACGTAACCGATCTTCGGTCAGCGGTAATGCTTGCTGAGAACAAACGGGTTCTCAGCAGCTTATCGATGGACGAAAGTGTCCTCGATGTCAAGACTCGGATTGAGAGATATACTACTCAATCCTGGGAGTCACTTAAGAGAAAATCTTTATACGAGAATTCGATTGAATTCAGGGATAGATTCCCTAAAGTTGTTACATCAATGAATAATCCGAAAATTATCCAAACAATACACAACCGTCTATAATCCACCTTTGCTCCAGCTCCGACAGAGCGTCGATGTAGTATTTCACAACGTCCGCAGTATTTTATCAACATGCGGTTTTCCTAAGAATAAATGCACTCGACATGGAATCGAGCTCAAACCAGGCTCGAAGAACTGCGTCATGAAGCAGTGATCGCAAGTACTTGCGATCGCTAAATAATTTATTGATCGATTAGAAATGGCCATGTAAAGGGGTGGACCACCCCAAATAGCTCACCGGCTTTCTGTGTGCGAAAGGCCACAGGAGGGTGGAAGATAGTGACCCCATTCAACAATCAGAATACAGCAACGGTACCGGCTCAAACGCCGATACCTCGGAACGACGTAAATATATATGATGTGTCTAAGAGTACCATCTTTTCGTCTATGGATCTGATGGATGGATTTCATCAGATCCTTATGCGTGAACGAGACTTCCCGTTCATAGCAGTGAGCAATCCCAGTGGAATACTCTGAGAATGGCTAGTAATGCCACAAGGGCTTAGTAATGCCCCTATAACATTCAACATATGTGTAATGAATCTGTTGAGATTTGTGCGAGAATTCGCACCTAGTAATTTTGACGATCTATTCGTCCATAGCCGAGCCATGAACGGAAAGACGGACGTGAAAGTTCAGAAAGCTCACGTTCGTCAGGTTCTTACACTTATGCGAAAACATTAATTGTACGCAAATCTCAAGAAGTGTATGTTCGCTGCAAGCGAAATACCACTTCTTGGGTGCATCGTCGGTAAACAAGGCGTGCGCCCTGATCCCGAAAGACTAAGGCAATTACCGACTGACCAGTTCCAGTCGATGTCAAGGGACTTCGGAAGTTGCTTGGGCTAGCGGCGTACTTGCACAAGTTCTCACGCAATTATGCCGAGATGACAGTTTATCTCTCTCGTATCTTGAAAAAAGACGATAAATGGTTAAGGAACGCTGATTGTCAGCGTTCCTGTGAAGGTATCAAGCAAAGCTAGATGCAGTCGCCCATCTTGGCGATTGCAGATCAAAACAGACCATTCCATGTGGTCTGTGACGCCAGCGATTTCGCAATCGGCTGTGCGTTAATGCAATTCGATATAGACGGTGCGGAGCGCGTCGTCCGGTACCAATCGCGTCAGCTGCAACGAGCTGAACGCAAGTACCCAGTGCATGACAAGAGACTCGTTGCTATGAAAATCACTGGGTGAATTTATAAGTCTATCTCCTCGGAGATAGAACGTCCATCGTATATACGGACCATGCGTCATTACGCACGGTCGCAAACAGCCCACACCTCTTGCACAGAATGGCGAGGTGGCTATCCTTCTTCGCGGAGTATAATTTCTTCGTGGAGTATAAACCACGACGACTTAATGTCGTCGCTGATGCGTTACTACGCCGACCCGATTATGAGCCGGCTGCGCTTTCCAACAGTAAAAATAATCTCACTGTTGCAACACTCATTTCAAGTGTTCCATCATCAACCTTAATTGATAACATAAAGAAAGCCTACGCAGAAGATAAGGACCTTCTGCGTTTAATGGATCATCTGATGAATCCATCCGATAAATATTTTAAAGATTTACCGGCTTTGTATCGATCGTCGTCCGATCGATACACAACACGCAACGGCTTATTGTACTACACAGCTGTTGCCGGCGACACCCCACGTATTGTCGTCCCAACTCACAATAATTCGCGCTTGCGCATCATGTATGAGTGTCACGATGCACCAACAAGTGGGCATCGTGGACGTGAGAAATCTTATCCCAAAGTAAGTCGCCACTTGTTCTGGTTCCGCCAACATCAGTTGATGCGCAAATACAATCGTGATTGCGAGGTGTGTCAACGGGTGAAGCCTAGCCCTTCGTCTCAAGCACCTCTTCAACCTTTTCCACTTCCGGCCGAGTGCTGGCAGTCCGTATCTATGGACTTCGTCTTCGGATTTCCCGAAGACGATCACAAAAACAATGGAATCCTTATTTTGTAGATAGATTCAGCAAGATGGTACATGGTACATCTTGTTGCAGTACCAGAGTCGATCACGGCTCCGGGCTGTGCCCGTGTCTTTATCGACACGGTATTCAAACTCCATGGGTTACCCCGTATACTGGTCTCATATAAAAGATCCACGGTTTATGGCGGAGTTTTGGCAATCCGTGTTCAGTTCTCTCTGAACACGGCTGACGTGTCAACTTCTGATCATCCAGAGACAGATGGTCAGACGGAACGCGTAAATCGCGTCCTCGAAGAGATACTTCGAGGTTACGTCCAATCGTATCTGAATTGGAGCGAGTTTTTACCGATGGCCGAATTCGCCAACAATAGTTCTGTGCATGCGTCTACAAGGCATACACCGTTCTTCGTGAATGGCTTACGCCATCCACGGATACCCATCCAATTAGAAAGATCCTGTAGTTTAAGGGGGATTGGCTCGCACGTGCAAAATCATTTCTGGCTCATGCTCATCACGCGTCGAAGTTAACAACGACGCGAATAATGTCGATGTCGATGCAATCGACATCGAAGATGAGAAAACTCTCTGGCAATGCGCGCAAAGCGCACTGAAAAGGACAAAACAAATGAGTCAGCAGAGGAATTTCTCCTGACTCGAGAATCAGTAATCCGTTTCGTACAGGATTCCATTGCTTACGCAGTGGACCGTCAGAAACGGAACGCAGACAAACAGGGATCAGCAAACGTTCTTTCATTTGAAATAAATGACCTATTACTACTCTCTACGGTAAACTTACCTAAGCGTGTAGTCACTAATGTGGGTAGCAGTAAATTACTACCCAAGGTCATTGGGCCTTTCCATGTACTGCATCGCAGAGGCAATGCGTACACAATAGAATTGCCACGTAGGATGCGAACGCATCCTACGTTTTACGTAGGTCGGCTCCGCCCGTACCAGCATTACGCGGTTTTTTCCGAGCACGGATCTGACCACCCTTTTCAAAAATCCCTCAGAGAATTTTGTGGTCACAAACCAGATTGTCATGTTGTATATGAAGATTTTCATGCCGGGCCTGAAGATTCTCAAAACCGCGATGAGCTGACGAAAGCTCACACGAAGAGTGTGATATTTCCGTTCCCACTCGAACATGGAAAACGCTCTCTTCGAACGGTTGAAAGACCGTTCGATATCGTGAGCCAGCACCGTCTTCTCCAACGAGCGACGCTTACCTCGCCCCTGATTAAGACTTAAGACCCTCCTCTAAATTATGGAGGAAGTTGTCGAGTTTGTCGATCTTCGACTCTATGTCCGACATATTGGTCGGATCTAATGTACCCTCCTCCGCCACAACTATCGGTGGGTTCCCACGGTGGTCAACGTTTCCTTTTGGAACGTATTCAAGATCATTATGATGTGAAGGAGCAGCATACGGGTTATCTCCTTCGCATGACAGCTGGGAGCCTCGTTCCCAGGGCCTCGTCCGTCAGTATGACGAGACCCGTCCGATAGATCAGAAGGTCCATCGGAGAACACGCGCTCCTGGCGCATGTAAATCGATTGCTCAACGTCTATCGTATCGCGCATCTCGATAGAGATGCGAGCCGATCCCCAGGGCGACGATAGGGAATACACATCCCCTTTTACTTTTTTACTTGCTTCGTGTTGTCAACAAAACACGGACAAGAAATCACCCCAAGTGAGGCATGGAAGTCCTGCCTCACGAGACGACCGATGCAATTAATACATTGCACCGGTTAGAGTTCGTTTTCCAAAAATAACGCGAATCGCGTTAAGCCTTTAAAGCCAGGCTTCGCGTCCAATGCCTTTGACATTGCGGATAAACGCGTTCCAGGCTTGCATCAACGAATTTTTATCTCGCTTGTTGATGCCACTGTACCATCGATGCTTAAGAAAATCATAAAAAAATCTTCTTCAGCGCGAAAGTTCTTCGCGCTGGGATCAAGGCCATGTAGCTTTGTCGCAATAAATAAGGGATATTTATTGTGAGGGGCAGTCTCTCCAGACAAGCTATTGACTAGCCGTTCAAGCAAAAGCCACGGCTTCTTCCAGGGCAAAACGAGACATTTTATTGTCTACGATCCCCTGAGTGGTATCCACTGAAGCAGGGGTACCACAAGAACTGTTATTACGATGGCTTACGCCATCGTCATCACCACGACAGGAATATGTGCGGGTGACGGCACGGTAGACGGTGCTGGCGATGAGGAATCATCCTCATCGTCGGAACCAATCATGCTATAGCAAACGCTATAAGCACGTCTATACGATTGAGCCCCCTCATTCGAAGGCTCATAGTCAGACGCCTAACGATGATTGGGCGACTGTTCTGTTATCCCCGAGACGGCCATTTCGTCCGACTCGCATTCGTGGTCGACCCCCAAAGAGGGGTTGTAATCACGTGGCGAATTACAACGTGCATCCGCAACATCTAGTGTTGCGGGAGGAGATGATACTACGGCAGACGGAACGCTTCCGCAAGGGACAATAATGCGTCGCCCGCGGCTGCATGAACCGCAGCCGAAGGCGCCGCACTATTCGCATACCGCATGGACTTGTTAACCATGCGATCAAATAAAAATGATGGTTTTGACCAATAAAAATCTTTTTTAATAAAGTGGTCATATAGTGACCACTCTACCCAATGACAGTCAGATTGATTGTCGTTAAAGGGAGGGGGGATGTAACATGAAATTAACACTTAAGGCTGTTAGTTAAAATATTATCTAAACGGTAGATAATATTTGGAGAATATTACGTTACATGGTAATATTCTAAAAGCTTATCCATTGGTAGATATAGACCTTTATATCTACTTGCTCTGCGGTCCAGTTAGCGCTGGACGCGCGTAAAGAGAAATACTGATAAGATTTAATTACATGTTTGTATTAGATTATAATAAAGTTTGTATTGAGTGATAGACAAGAAGAACTTAACCATATTAAATACAGCTTACTTTAACCCTCTATAAAGCAAGTGTTATAAAAGAGAAGACTTCCTGGCGTAGAGACAAGACGCCTCTCAGAGGCCGGGACAATCACGTCCCCAAATTTTCCAGCTTGTAATGGCTCAGTACCAGACATGGTGTCTTAGTCGACATCCGACAAGGCGTTAGATGACTCAATTTCCTTGTCCAGCGAACGTTTACGTGTTACTTCACGTGCAATGAAAGGGTTTGACCCGAAATGCTCCGGCGAACTGCCAAAAGTGTCACTAATGACACTCAGTATGGTGGTACCTCGGCCTACCACACTCGCTGGACGTAGACGTGCCACTTCACGTATCTCAGGAGTATTGCACCCTTGAGGTCCTGGCGAACCGCGAATAGTGTCACTATTGACACTCAGCATGGTGCCACCTCGGCCGACCACACTTGGTGGACTTATTCGTGTACTCCACGTATTATAGGGATATTGCACCCTTGATGATTCGGCCTTAGGCCAACAATGCTTTCAGCATTCAGTGAATCGTTATTACAACGAGTGTCACTCGACAGAGTACGTGCCGTTCCACCCCCTTTTTCTGAGTCGAGCTCAGAATTAATGTTTACAACATTGGAGTTAATTATCTCAGACATTCTCAAATCTAAAGCACTGACAGACTCAGTAAGTTATCCGCGCCAATAGCGCTTTTGTTGCCTAGCAAAGGTGGGTTTATAACTCTTTAAAGCTTTGCTAACAACATTACGCGTGGTGCCTAAGGTCTTAGACCTCCAATAGATTCATAACTCATGGCGTCCAAGCCAGGTCATACCAAAGATGAGATTATATATCGAATCCAAATCAAGAACGAGACAGCATTTCATAATGTCAAAGTCCAGAACCTTTTGCCTAAGCTTAAAGGAACTGGAGGAACAGTGCACGAGTCCCATTTGCTAAGCTAACAGTGATTGTATCAGATTCATGCGCTTTAAGGGCCTCAATGTATTGTTGATCAAGCATAATTGCAAGACGCCCCTGAGTCAATTAAAATTGACAATGGCTTATCAAAGCCCTTCACAGTCGCTAGATGAAATAACAAGCTCGGCTTGTACTCACGCCCCGTGCCATTACGCACCGAGCTAATTGCGGCTATGTCCTGTTTACAATCATCTCCTACAGGCTCAACAGAGCCTAGGTCTTCCACAGTAGGGCGCCCCGCACCTACTTGGTATCGACGTTTTCGTGCCTCGTATCAAATTTCTGGTATAGGTCGGAATCGGTGCTCTTTCGAGATATACACGTGTTTCGTAGGGGTAGGCCGGACGAAAACGTTTCGTGCTTCCGCACATATAACATCTACGGATTTTCTTATTATGTTCCACAGCTTGAAAAGCCTCTTCTTCTTCCTCGACGAGGCATATATTCATGGGTTCTGTTCTATTAGACGGTACACATGTGCTCGAAGCTTGATCGGTAAACAGGCGTGCTGACACAAGCCGACTTAAAATCGAACTCATCGCGTAGCGCTATGGCAACTGCCTCTTCGAAAGTAGCAGGATGAGACCGGAATAATCCCGTCCGGGCAACGACCTCATTAAGACCCCACATAAAAACTGATACGACAATTGTTTCGCACCGGGTCTTGATGCATAGATGCAATGAGGTCCTTAACTCCTCGACAAAGTCCTCTAGAGTTCGTTTACCCTTTTGAGTCACTAGGAGCCGTGCTTGTTAGCGATAAGCCTGATCAGGCGGTGCAAACATGCTGGTCGTTTGCTGTTTCAGCGAATCACATGAGGGAAAAGCGTCGTTTATGGACGTGGTGCACAATAATGCCCACTCAATGGCTCTACCACCGAGTTTGTTAATGGCCATAACACCTTTTGTCGTTATTTTAAGATCAAGGCGGAGGCAATGAACATATCCATCTGCTTAATCCAAGAAAGGAGATTTTCTCCCTCTTGCCCCTTAAATGTCTTTGCATTGACGACTAGAGGGCGAGCAATCGGCTCAGAATCAGGCACAGAGATGTATCTGGCCTACCAGGGAGGATTTATATCGCATGAAGGCTTCAAGACTTGTATGCAGGACCTCTTTTTCCTCGGATATAATGAACTCTACATGTTTAAGCCCTAATGCATTTTTGAGCTTGTCATGAGATGCGCGTTGCGCCTTTGAAAGCTCTGGAAACTCTTCCATTACAGTGAAGGTTGTCTTACAAAGACTCAGGCGTAGATTGACTAAGAGTACTACCAGGTGTAGCGGAGCTACCTCGCTCCTAAAGTCAAAGGAAGACTTTAGACTCAGAAAGTCTCTCAATTTTATAGAATTAGTAGGTTTAACAACTCAGGGAATCTTACAAGCGTGTAAGCTTAATATAATTCTAGTTCAAGGGATATAGGAGTTCGTAGAACCAAGTGGCAACTAGTGCCCAAAGGCTTCTATCTCCTACAGATCAATGCGCAAGCTTTAGGAAGGCACTAAACCCTTTAAGATCAAAAGAAGAACTGTACTTTATGTCAGCATTTAAATCTAAATATTATCCTAGTTAATTAAAAATTGATTCCGGCCGCCAAATTTATATCTGGCGGCGACCACATTTGTTACCCATAATAAATGGAATTCAAGTAAGTTACTATTTCAGAATAAGATAAAAGGGTATTTTACACATAAAGTTAATGTACCACAACAACGGTTCTCCAATTGATGTGTGTTCCATTACACGCGTACTTACTTCATTTATCTTTGGAATTGTTTTAAGTGGCACCACCGGGAAAGTTACATGTCTCAGACTTTTTAAGTCGATTCTTTGTCTATTAATGGATAGAATTTATCGCTCTGAACAGTTGACATACTGCGGTAAGCGCTATAACGCTCGGTTTGACATCTTATTGTCAGCAATTGACTTCTTGCATCATTTTACTTTCAAGTTTCAAGTATGTTTTCAAATCACCCGGCTCCAGAATCATCGGTCTGCATTCTTTTCAAATGCATTTCACCATCCTTTCATGGCATATCTGGTTCGCGTCACTCCTTCTTTTCATTTTAGACAGCATTTGAACAGACCTCTGCACTATCTTTTACTAAACTATTCCGTACACAAGGCACCTTTAACTAATTTATGCCGGATTTTTGTTGAAAGACTTAGACAGCTTTACCGTTCGCACTATAAAAAAAGCTTGCTAGTTGCACCTATATCACCTAGATTCTTACTTAATTCAAATATGGATACTTATTGATTGAAGAGCGGATCGGTGGTCACTTTCAATGATATCTTATATTGTACAGATTATGGAAAAATCAGTGGAACAAAATTCAATAATGAAATATTAAACCTTGCAGATAGTATGTTAAAAAAAGCTTAATTACCTCACTCTTTAAGTAAGAGGAAGACTTGTACATCTACAGAATTAATAAAGGCAACAGATCGAAGAGTTTCACAAGCTCGTAGAGCTTAAAGAGTTATGTTTTACGAACTCAATGGTTCGTAGATTCAAGTGGTACTAAGGCCCATGAGTATGTACCTTTGGAAGGTTTTGTACTCTTACTAATGAAATCGCAAGGGAACCAAGCTTAGTTTATGTTTCTGAATTGTATAATTCTGCCAACATATCTAAAAACAGATTCTGTGGTTTGAACATACGCAGATAGTTAATTTCTAGCGGATCTTAAGTCCACCTCCTTACAGCACTCGGGCAAGATACTAGAATAGTAAAGAAAGGCACTGCAAATTCTCGCGATCGATTTTATATGCAATCAAGTATATTATTCGAGCTGTCGACGAGTTGTCGATTCGCCTTAGCACCACTTTATTTTACCTGGCGGCTGCCACGTAAACTATCTATTAATAAAAGAAATTTAACGAAAATACCTAAATTAATGAAGAAAAGGGTATCTTACGCATAGTGTAAATTGTGGCGTCCTTACGGTTTAGCAACCCACAGTCTAATGGGTGTGATAACGTGTACCTTATAACCCCCATCAGACGGTTGAAATCGAGTTCTGCATTTCTTCTTAGAGGTTTGATACTCAACAGCTAAATCCACGGTTGTTTTGGCATATATTTTTTCGTATGACAACTAAACGTGGATCTTCGATTCCTCGCTACCTTTTAAAGACGGAAAGTATTAGGACTTTGATAGACGTACTCCGTACCTAAGCAAAAATAAGGAGTCCCCACCCAACACGCTTTCGCGTAAATACGAATCCTGCCGGACTCCAAAATCCGTTCCCAGAACATTGGTACATCCTTATCTTAAAATTCAACAACGCATAGGTGCTTCCGTCAAAGCGTTGGCGGTGCAATAGCACAAAAAGGCCATTTTCGATTGAGTATCGATGCAACCCCGCACGTAGTCATCTCGACATTTACCGTCCAAATGTTATACTCATTGCTTCCGATAGCTTGTAGCAAAGCCACACACTGTTCATCATTGGCATGTGCCAATTGAATCAAGTAATGGAGTGGTGACGTTACACGTGTGAAATGAGCCAGATCCTAATCTCGCCTGCATGATAATGCATCAACCAAAGCATTTTTTTTCAGGCTTTTTTTTTCACCTAAAAAGTTTTATTCAGCAAATGAAAATCAATCGAGCCATTCTCTGCGAGAGATGAGGCGACTTAGTCGCAGAACCTAAAGGCTCATGATCTGAATAGACTACAAAAAGCTAAGAGACTTGCAGATGTACCCTGAATTTGACAAGAACATACTTCATAGTAAGCATCTTCTCGCCACGAAGTATGCTCAGTGTCGTCACAGACAAGCTTGAAAGACCGATCAGGATTGGCAGAGCCAAAATCGGGGCATGGGCGAGGCTATCCCTTACTGTATTCAAAACGTCATTCTATGTGCTATTCCAGCATCATTTTGATTTCTTAACGTAGATTTGATAATGGCCGAGCCATATCCGCGTAATTTTTTGCTACATTTGTGCATATAGTTGGCTAAACTCTGCTACTCACTCAGGTCTTTTGGTTCTTAGGAACCGGCCAATTAACAACGGATTTAATTGTAGCAGGTTCTGCTCCCAGGCCTGCTTTTCCAAAGACTAACCCTAAGAAGAAAAAATCTTTTGCATTGAAGACGTATTTAGATACGTTGTCATACAGCTTATTTGTTCGAAGGCACTTACACACTTCGCAGAATGGGTTTCCACATCAGACCGCCACTTTTCCGTCTAGCTATGAATTAAACAGCAAATAAGTATGTGAATCTTCTAGATGATGACGCAATAATTGTGTCACTAGATGTTCAAAATAGCATTAAAAAGCCCTAAAGCGTAACTAGCCAATCCTACAGCATCCCACTAAGGCTGCTTACCGCTGTAAGCGGATGTCAGTAGCTTGCATGAGCAGCTGATAGTAATAATTGACTAAGTGAAGCGAACCGTTCCCTCACCAAAACTTTAGGAGAAGCAGCCATTCTAGGAATTGGTGTCTGTGCCGGTATAGTAGCATCATTAAGCTTACTGTAAGCATGTACAAAGCATTTACCGTTTTGTTTATGACATAACATGTTGGTGTCGAATCATTCCAGCCTCGTGCTTAACACAGAAGAATTCATCAATGACGTCACACTGCTCGTTTGGTGAACGCCAGTAAAATATCTGATTCCAGTAACCAAGTCAATGTAATGATGCACACTTCTATGCGGACGGTTAATTGTGACACACCACGTCTCGGAATTTTGGAACTTAAGAAGAGAATCGATTCGAAGGATCGTTAATGATCGCTGATCCACTCCACACATTTAATGCGTGCTGGGCATAAGCGCGAACATCACGCTGTCATGCTTGAGTTTCAGAAGCTCCGATCGAGCTCTGAACTCAGCCCTAGGAAAATTAGAGGTCTGTTTTTTTAGCCGAGTTTTAAAAGCCCCTAGCAACCCAATGACATATGGGTCGCGCAACATAAGGTCTAGCGCCCAATTTTTGCCACAGCCTGCCAAATTTGATTGAGCAATGCGACTTGCATTTGCTCGTCGACAATGTGACAAGCACTTATCGCATCTGCCAACTTGACGAATCCAGTATCAGGCAGATCTACGTACTCGTCACAAAGGACGAATACGTTGCCGATATTCGGTCAGCGGCAATAATTGCAGAAAACGAACGAGTTTTTAGCAGCTCATCGATGGGCGAAAGTGTTCGCGATGTGAAGACTCGGATTGAAAGTTATACTTCTTAATCCTAAGGGTCACTTAAGACAAATTCTTTATACAAGGATTCAATTGAATACAGGGATGTATTCCCTCAAGCAGTTCCATGCGAGTTGCCTAAGGATAAAGGCACTCGACAAGGATCGAGCTCAAACCGGGCTCGAAGTACTGTGTCATCAAGCAGCGGCCACTGTTTCTTGAACAAGTAATTGCGATCGATAAATTCTTTATCGATCGATTAAAAGCAGGACATGTAAGGGAGTCAGCCTCCCCACATAACCCCCCCAACCTTCTGTGTGCGAAAGGCCAAAAGAGAGTGGCGGATAGTGCACGCATTCAATAAACTGAATGCTACAATGGTACCGGCTCAGACACCGTGACCTAGAAAAGACGTAATTATAGATGGTATGTCTAAGAGTACCATTATTTCGTCTATGGATCTGACGGATAACTTTTATCAGACCCTTACGCGTGAACGTAGATACCGTACACGGCAGAGAGCACTCCCAGTGGGATGCTCTGGAAATGGCTAGTGATACGTCAGGGGCTTAGTAACGCCCCTGCAACATTTAACAGATGTGTAACAACTCTGTTAAGACCGTTGCGAGAATTCGCACGAGAAATTTGACGATGTATTCATCCATAGCCGGTTTATGGACGGAAAGACGTACGTACAAGTTCATGAAACTCACGTTCGTCAGGTTCTTACACTTATGCGAAAACATTAATTGTACGCAAATCTCAAGAAGTGTATGTTCGCTGCAAGCGAAATACCACTTCTTGGGTGCATCGTCGGTAAACAAGGCGTGCGCCCTGATCCCGAAAGACTAAGGCAATTACCGACTGACCAGTTCCAGTCGATGTCAAGGGACTTCGGAAGTTGCTTGGGCTAGCGGCGTACTTGCACAAGTTCTCACGCAATTATGCCGAGATGACAGTTTATCTCTCTCGTATCTTGAAAAAAGACGATAAATGGTTAAGGAACGCTGATTGTCAGCGTTCCTGTGAAGGTATCAAGCAAAGCTAGATGCAGTCGCCCATCTTGGCGATTGCAGATCAAAACAGACCATTCCATGTGGTCTGTGACGCCAGCGATTTCGCAATCGGCTGTGCGTTAATGCAATTCGATATAGACGGTGCGGAGCGCGTCGTCCGGTACCAATCGCGTCAGCTGCAACGAGCTGAACGCAAGTACCCAGTGCATGACAAGAGACTCGTTGCTATGAAAATCACTGGGTGAATTTATAAGTCTATCTCCTCGGAGATAGAACGTCCATCGTATATACGGACCATGCGTCATTACGCACGGTCGCAAACAGCCCACACCTCTTGCACAGAATGGCGAGGTGGCTATCCTTCTTCGCGGAGTATAATTTCTTCGTGGAGTATAAACCACGACGACTTAATGTCGTCGCTGATGCGTTACTACGCCGACCCGATTATGAGCCGGCTGCGCTTTCCAACAGTAAAAATAATCTCACTGTTGCAACACTCATTTCAAGTGTTCCATCATCAACCTTAATTGATAACATAAAGAAAGCCTACGCAGAAGATAAGGACCTTCTGCGTTTAATGGATCATCTGATGAATCCATCCGATAAATATTTTAAAGATTTACCGGCTTTGTATCGATCGTCGTCCGATCGATACACAACACGCAACGGCTTATTGTACTACACAGCTGTTGCCGGCGACACCCCACGTATTGTCGTCCCAACTCACAATAATTCGCGCTTGCGCATCATGTATGAGTGTCACGATGCACCAACAAGTGGGCATCGTGGACGTGAGAAATCTTATCCCAAAGTAAGTCGCCACTTGTTCTGGTTCCGCCAACATCAGTTGATGCGCAAATACAATCGTGATTGCGAGGTGTGTCAACGGGTGAAGCCTAGCCCTTCGTCTCAAGCACCTCTTCAACCTTTTCCACTTCCGGCCGAGTGCTGGCAGTCCGTATCTATGGACTTCGTCTTCGGATTTCCCGAAGACGATCACAAAAACAATGGAATCCTTATTTTGTAGATAGATTCAGCAAGATGGTACATGGTACATCTTGTTGCAGTACCAGAGTCGATCACGGCTCCGGGCTGTGCCCGTGTCTTTATCGACACGGTATTCACTCAAGCTCCACGGTTTACCCCGCATAGAGAGAGACCCACGGTTCACGGTGGAGTCTTGGCAATCCGTGTTTTAATCTCTCGGAACACGGCTGACTATATCAACTTCTGATCGTCCAAATACAGATGGTCAGACGGAACGCGTCAATTTCATCCTCGAAGAGATACTTCGAGGTTACGTCCAATCGTATCCGAATTGGAGCGAGTTTTGACCGGTTGTCGAATTCGCAATCAACAATTCGGTGCATGCGTATACAACGCATACACCACTCTTCGTGAATGGCTTACGCCATCCACGCATACCCATCCAATTAGAGGTAACTTCTAGTTTAAGGGGGGGGGGTGGACTCGCACGAGCAAAACCATTTCTGGCTCATGCTCATCACGCGTCGAAGCTACCAACGACGCGAGTGATGTCGATGTCGAAGCAATCGACATCGAAGATGCGATAGATTTCATGGCAGTGCGCACAAAGGCACTAAAAACGACAAAACAAGCGAGTCAGTAGAGGAATTTCTGCTGGCTCTAGAATCAGTAGTCTATTTCGTACAGAATTCCATTGCTAACGCATTTGTGGACCGTCAGAAACGGAACGCAGACAAACATGGAAGAGCAAATGCTCTTTAATTCAAAAATAATATCCTAGTACTATTCTCTAAGCGTATGGTCACTTTTGTGGGTAGCAGTAAACTACTACCCAAGTTTATTGGGCCATTACGTGTACTGCATCGCAGAGGCAATGCGTACACAATAGAATTGCCACGTAGGATGCGAACACATCCTACGTTTTGCTTTAGTTGGCTTTGTCCGTACCATCAGTACGCGGTTTCTTCCGAGGACGAATCTGACCACCCTTCTAAAGAATCCTTAATAGATTTTTGTGGTCAAAAACCAGTACTCATGCTGAATCTGGAGATTCTGATGTCGGCTCCGAATATCCTCGAAACCGCGATGAGCTGACGATAGTTCATCACGAAGAGCGTGATACTTCCGTTCGTACTCCAACATTGAGTACGCACTCTTCAGACGGTTTTCCAACCGTTCGATATAGTGAGTCTGCACTGTCTGCTCGAACGAGTGACGCTTACCGCGCTCGTGTTCACGTCCATCCTACAATACATGAAGGTAGCGGTCGAGTTTGTCGATCTTCGACTCTAGATCCGACACTTATGTCGGATCTAATTTTCCTTTCTCCACCACAACCATTGGTAGATTCCCACGGGGGTCAACGTATCCTTGTGGAACGTATTCCAAACCACCGTGATGTGAAGGGGCAGCGAACGAATTATCAGGTTCGCTGGCGCGGTATGCACCTTCACATGACAGCTGGAAGCCTCGTTTCCAGCTGGGTGTTGACGTTGAAGTTGAAGGACTCGTCCGTCAATATGACGAGACCTATCGAATATATCAGAAGTTCCATCGGAACACACACGCCCCAGGCACTTGTTAATGGATTGCAAACGTCAATAGCATCGCCCATCTCGATAGAGATGCGACCCCTTACTAGTGCGAAGAAAGGAAATAGACATCTTCTTCTTTCACTCGTTTCGTGTTGTCAACGCAACACGGGCAATAATTACCCCGCGTGAGGAATGGAAGTCCTGCCTCACGGTTGGAGTTCCTTTCTCAAACTCAACGCGAATCCCAGTAAGTCTTTGAAGCCAGGCTTCGCATCCAATGTCTTTGACATTGCGAATAAACGCGTTCCAGGCTTCATCAACGAGATTTTGTCTCGCTTGTTGTTGCCACTATACCAACGATGCTTAACAAAAGCATCGAGGTAAAAATCTTCCTCAGCCGAAAAACCTTCGCGCTGGGATCAAGGCCATGTAGCTTTGTCACAATAAATGAAGGAATTTTCTTGTGAGGAGTAGTCTCTCCAGACAAGCTACTGAGTAGCCGTTCGGGCAAAAGCCACGGTTTTTCTCAGGGGCAAGACGAGACTTTTTATTGTCTTCACTCCCTTGAGTGGTACCCACTGAAACATGAATACCCAAGAACTTTTATTACGATGTCCTACGCCTCGTCATCACCACGCATATAAATAAGTGCGCGTGAAGGCACGACAGACGGTGCTGGCGATGAGGATTCATTCTCATCGTCGGAACCAAGCATGCAGTAGCGAACGCTATAAGCACGTCTATCCGATTGGGCCCCCTCATTTGAAGGCTCATAGTCAGCCGCCTGTTGACGATCAGGCGACTGGTCCGCTCTCATAGAGTCGGTCATTTCGTCCAACTCGCATTCATAGTCGACGTCCAAAAAGTAGTGGCACTCACGTGGTGACTCACCACGTGCACCCGCAACATCTATTAAAATGATACTGCGGCAGACGTGTCGTCTGCCGCAAGAGACAATAATGCGTCGCCCGCGGCTGCATATACCGCAGCTGAAGGTGCCGCACTATTCGCATACCGCATTGACTTTTAGCCATGCGATAGAACTGAAAATGATGGTTATGACCAATCAACATCGTTTTTAATTAAGTGGTCTCATAGTGACCACTCTTTATAAAGACAGATATAGTGATTGTCGTTTAAAGGAAAGGTGACGTAACGGGGTGTATCGTTACATGAAATTAACAGTTAAAGTTTGTTAATTAATATATTTTTGAAACGGTAGCTAATATTTGGAGAGTATTACTTTACATAGTAATAATTGGAAAGCTTACTCATTGATAGATTTAGGCCATTGTATCTCCTTGCTTCGCGGTCCAGTCAGCAGTTGACGCACGCAAAAAAAAAAGAGAGAGACAGATAAGTCTTTATGAATGTATATATTCGTATAAAAGTAAGTTAGTTAATTAGATAGAAACAGAAGAACTATATTATATAAAATACAGTTTACTCTTTACCCTCTTTAAAGCAAGTGTTTTGAAGAGAGTCTTCCTCTGCACGTACTCGTGTACGTGAAGTGACGTGAGGCACCACTCGCACTGAAGCAGTGCGAAGTGGACTTGTACTGAAGCAGTACAAGTCGGCAGTGCCCCGTTACAAATTAAATGCAACAAAAAGGATTGTTATTGTAACGGGGTGTCCCGTTATATAAGTATTATTTTGTATGAGAGGAAATAAATAAAGAAGTACATAATTATATTTATTACTTATGACTAAAGAAGTACTAAAATTACCAAATTTGTTGATATTGATGCAATTAGACATAGCTATATTAAAAGGTTTATTTAAGTCTAAATAAACCCTGCCAATCGTTACAAAGCACGATTGCGCGGTGCGCAAGGAGGCGCCATACTTAGATAATTATTAATATAATAAGTTCAGTAGTAGATAGAAGATCGTTTCGTAAGAAATTAATATATATTAATACAGTTTATTCTATTCTAAAGACTTAGTGTAGACCTTTAGGCGAAAGACCCTTAGCTTAATTTAAACTTACCTCTGTACTCTTGTGTACAAGAAGTTTCATGGCACCTCATCTACTCTGCAATCAGTGTGATGTTAGCTCTCAACATTAAACTTGGCAAAATTTGACTCAGTACTGATCAGTACTGGTAAAAGGCGCATTACGCCTGGTAGCACAAGTCCGTTTCCCACGCACGTTCCATACAACATGGACATGTCTGGTAAAGAAGAGAGCTTCCAATCCCCTCAAGAAGGCTATCACGCCACACGTGAAAACTTTACTCATTTGAGTGACCTTAAATGGAGAGCGAACGAACGAATGAGTTCGGTCGTAGGCGGGCCAGCCGTTGGCGCCATATTGTACACTAAGGGCCGAGATGAACAGCATGCGGCTACAGCCGAGTTCACGCAACACGAACTTGACGGGGCCCAAGAGAACATAGCCTTGCTTCACCAGCAAGGCTTTCAACACGCGGAAATGTAAAAAAACGGGGTGCTCAACAATTAGGAATGTTGAGACAGCAGCATTTAAATGCTGCTAATGGGCCGACGCTTCCGCGTCGACCCGAAGCTTATATATAGAAATCTCAAACTTTGAGGCAGTCGAAGGCGACTCTCTTTTAAGATGGTTTATCAAATTTGACGACACCACAGAAGCTCGCCGTATCAGTGATGATGCGACGAAAGTGAAATGTGGCATGTCTAATTAGCCGGACGTGTCAAATCTTGGGCCTTGGGTCTCAAGCTTCACGACCCTTTCGTTTTTGGGTCGTATGAGGTCTTTAAGACCCGGCTTATACAAACATTTGAGCCGCCACGTTCCGAATTCGGGGCTCGAACCGAGCTCCTGGATTCAAAGCAGGGCAAGCATGACCTCCACGCTTTTGTCCATCAAACACGATACCTGGTCAATTGTATCGTGAGTCATCCAATTGATGAACACACACAAGCTACTGTGTTCAGCAAGGGTCTCGTAGACGGTCCTGTCAAGACCCACCTGTTCCAGATCGAATTGGAGACGCTTGACCAAGCGATCTTTGTAGCGAGCAAGAGGACTTTAGCCTTAAACAGGTTTTCGTCCACTTGAGTGCTTATCGTCCACTGAGACGACAAGAAAACGGAGGTCCAGAACCCATGGCTCTCGTATGTAGAGAGCGAGTAACCTCGCTCTTCAAATAACAAACCATTACTAATTTTGAGTATTTAAGTTCGTTTTATTAGAAAAATGTAATTGTTGCCAAAAGACGGGCCGCTACGCCTATAAGTGTATTGCCCCTCGTCCGGTGCCTAAAAATGCTCAGCGTAAAGATCGACCACATGCTAGGAACAGCGGAGGATGCGGATCCGACGCTGTTGCGAAACCGCAACGGCGAGGCGGGTCGTAAAAAAACGGTCGGGGTCAGTAGGTGTGGAACGCCGTACTGTCCAGCAACGTCAAAAGAATTTGCAGGCCCTTTGACGAAAGTTGCTCCTCACACACAAACATATGTTTTTTTGCCCTAGGGGATGAGGTCAGTCGCATCACCATGAAAACTATAGTGGCAAATAAATTGTCTTTAAAGTTCCTAGTCGATTGTGGGGCGTCGAACAATTTTATTTGACGCCATTCGATAGAAGATCGCAGGCTCATGTTCGTTGAGCGCAATGTCCCTCTAACAAGCATGACAGGAAAATGAACGTGTTGTTGGTATTTAACACGTTTAAGGGCAAGGAGTACGATTATGATTTCATCGTACTAGATTCGGATGACAAATTTGATGTCATCCTTGAGCCATGTACAAACCGGCAGCATCAATCCGTGACGATGCCTGCCTCTCGTTCACTACATGACCAACTGATGAACGTCTTGATGCGTCCACAAGCGTGTAGATGTCCTACGAGTGAGTGCGATGGCCTCGCTTATGTTCGGTCGTTTGCATGACTGCAAAAGACCTCAATGTGAATACCCAATACAGTGGAGTTAGATCCCGACGACTGTGCACAAGCACAGGCAGCGTCGAAGGTCCACCACTCAAATAAGCTGAGTGGTACGAAACAAGGATGCTTGCTTGGAAAGCAACATCCAAGAAAGTTTGAACACCGGTCTATATTAGGCAGTGCAAAAGTCCCAGATCGACTGGAGAGTCGTTCGTAGAAGATTTCACTTTGGTAGCGCAATCACAGCTAGAAGCAGTTGGAGGTTACTCTTAAATAAGACTTGAGGGAATAAGTCCTCAAAAATTTGCGGGAATAAGTATTCAGAAACTGTGGTCAAAGGTTTCCAATTACCTTTGGAAATTAGTTTCATAGAGCAAATTGGAGACATTAAATGTCTTCGTAAACAACGGATCAAGTGTAGGCGCTTATACACCGGATTTAATAGAGCCTCCGAAGTTAATTTCGGAGATAACTCAATTTTCGACGCTAGAACTGAAACAGTTCTTGCGTGATCTGCGCGGTCGCGAAGTCAAGCAGATCAGTGCAATTGTCACAGATGACAAGTACGTGGCCGATATTTGGTTGGAATTTTTATTTCTGAGAACGAGCAGATCATCGATGGAAGGAAGTGTCCCCGATAAGAAGACTCGGATGGAACGTTCTACGTCTCAATCCTGGGAGTCTTTGTAGGCAAATCTTTTATATAGGGATCTGATCGAATTCAAATATGTATTTTCTGAGTCCGTACCGCGCGAGTTGCCTTACAATAAGCATAATACCAGGTTCGAAATACTTTATCATGAAGCAGCGGCCATTGCCTCGTTAGTAATATTAGCGATTAACGGATTCTTTGCCGGTCACTTGGCAGCGGGCCATGTGAGGAAGTTAACCTCCACACATAGCTCTCCGACCTTATGTGCGCGTAAAGCAACAGATGGGTGGCGGATTGTGCACGCATCCAATAAATTGAACGCTGCAGCGGTTCCGGCTCAAACGCCGATGCATCGAGAAAATGTAATCATTAACGGTATGTCAATGAGTACTATCATTCGTCAATGGATTTGATGGATGGATTCTGTCAGATTTTTATGCTTGAACAAGAAATCCCGTTCACAGATGTTAGGATCTCAAGCGAAACGGTATGGGAGTGGCTAGTTATGCCACAAGGGCTTAGTAACGCCACTGCAACATTCAACGGATGTGTAACTAATTTGTTAAGGTCGGTGCGGGATTTTGCACCGACCTTTTATGCCGTTTTCATTCATAGCAGATCCATGGCGGAAAGTCGGACGTTGAAATTCATTGCAACCACGTCCGAAAGTTTCTTACACTTAAGCTAAAGCATAAGCTGTATGCAAATCTCAATAAGTGCATATTCGCCTGTAAAGGAAATACAACTTCTTGAGGATGTCGTGGGTAAATACGGTGTACGCCCTGATCCGGAAAAGATAAAGGCGATCAACGAATGGCCTGTGCCAGTTGATGTAAAGAGACTTCGAAGGTTTCTCGGCTTAGCGACGTACTTACACAAGTATGCCCGCAATTATGCTGAAATGACAGCACATCTTTCTTATTTTGAAGAAAAATGTAAGTGGTCATAGAACGCTTGCTATCAGCGTATCTTTGAGAAAATCAAGCAAAGCTTGATGCAATCGCAATGCAATCACCTCTACAGGCAATTGCGGACCAAGACAGACCACTACATAGTGTCTGTGGCGCCAGCAAATTTGCAATCGGCTCTACGTTAATGCGCTATGACACAGACGGCGTTGAGCGCGTCGTCTGCTATCAAACGTGTCAGCTTCATCCAGCTGAACGCAATCACCCAGTGCATGACAATGAACTCCTTGCCAAAAATTATGCACTGGCTACGTCTAGTGTCTTTCTCATGGGAGATAGACCGCTCATTTTTTGGAAGGACCATGCATCATTACGCACGGCCCAAACAGTCCACACCTCTCGCAAAGAATGGCGAGATGGTTGTCTTTTTTTCCGAATCACAACCCCTCCGTTGAGTATAAACCAGGACGACTTAACGTCGTCGCTGATGCCATTTTGCGCCGGCCGCTGCGCAAAACAACGGTAAGTGAGGATAAGCCGCTGTTGCAACAATAAGTGTTCCGTCGTCAACATTACTTGGCGACGTTAGAAGACACTATCAAGAGAATAAGGCTATTAAAGGGTTTATGGATTACCTTAAAATCAATCACAACAATCCTTGTAAGGATTGTCGAAGTTGTATCGCTCCTCAACGAATTGATACACAACCAACACAATGGTTTACTGGATTAAGCAACCCTTGCTGGCGACACACCTCGTGTCGTCACCCCCACTTAAAATGATTCGCGTTTGCGCATCATGCATTAGTGCCACGATGCATCAAAAAGTGGTCATCGTGGAAGGCCATACTCGCGACAAGTCGCGATTTCTTCCGGCTACACAAGTATGGGTTTGTCCGCATGTACATACGTGATTGCGAAGTTTGTCAATGGGTAAAGTCCAGTGCATCACCCCGAGCTCCGTTACAATATCTGCATGTTCCGGCAGATCCGTATCTATGGACTCCGTCTTCGGATTTCCCGAAGACGATCACAAGAGTGGTATTCTTGTGTTTGTTAATCGTTCAGCAAGATGGTCCATCTTGCTGCAGTCCCGGAGTTGATCACAGTCAACGGCTGTGCTCATGTCTCTGTTGAAACGAAATTTCGACTCCATGAATCGCCCTGAACTAGCCCCAAATCAAGACTCCAAATTCACGGCGGAGTTTGGCGATCTGTGTTAGTAAAACACAACTTGGAACACAGCTGTAAATGTCAACTTCTGACCATCCTGAAATAGATAGTTAGACAGAACGTGCAAATCGTAACTCGAAGAGATAGTCCGCAGATACGCCCACTCTTTTACGAGTTAGAGCGAGTTCTTGGCGATGGTAGAGTGCATAAATTTCTACTCAATTTTGAACTAAATTCTTAATATTGTCCACCAAAATTCAAGCTGGCAACACAGGAACTATTGGCGCAAGTGCGTTTGCACTGCAATAAAGCGTTTCTCGCCTCAGACGTGACTTTGACCACCTTAAGCGATTATCTAATTCAGTTTAAAGCTTGGCGACTATTAATAATTGAGTGCATGCTTCTACAAAGAATACAATGTTTTTCGTGAACGGCTTACGCATCCACTATACCCACCTTGTTTGAGAGTAACTCTTATTAAGGGGGGGATCTCGCTCGAGCCAAGAAAAATCTAGCTCTTGCTCATCACGCAATGACCGTAAGACGAATGCGAAGGATACAAATTTTAACTCTTGATTCAATAACATTGAAGTGAAAAACTCAGTAATAGCGGTAACACTACTACCGACTTTGATAACGATGCTGAAAGACAGCATCGAAGACAATAATATTAAAGAGACGATAACGCTCTCACTAATGAGGAGAATGACATCTCCGCACTGCGCACCGGTCGCACTGAAGATTAAAAAACAATTTAGCCGAAGAATTCCTGCTGGCTAGATCAGCAGTGGTTAGGTTCGCGCAGGATTCCATCGCTGATGCGGTGGACCGACAGAAACGAAACTCAGACAAAAATGGAAGAGCAAACGTTCTTTCACTAAATGTTAACGACCTTGTCGTACTGTCTAAGGTAAACCTACCAAATATGTAGTGACGAATGTGGACAGTAATATATTACTGCCCAGGTGCATCGGCCCGTTTCGTGTACTACATCGCTAAAGCAATGCGTACATGATCGAGCTGCCTCGTACGATGCGTACGTATCCTACTTTAAATGTCGGGCATCTCCGCCCGTACCATCTGTACGAGGCTTCTTCTGATTCCGAATCACCCCGGAACGGTCTAAGGTGTCGGCCAAAGCCTGATGATTTCGAGCTAAAGCATGATACTCTCGGAGCAGAGTCTGGTTCTCACGAACCAGACATTCCACTTCATCCTCCAAGGATGAGATCTTTTGACGAGCTGTCACCATCTCGTTTTCAAGGGACTGATGTGTCCGTTGTCGCAACGTGCGAACAACTTCTCAACTGGCCATACGAAGTATTATCGACCGTCACCGCTAACTCGCGACGACGGGATCGCTCGTGATCAATGCCGTCCACTAAATAATGGAAGGTGTGATTCAAGTCACGATGTTGACTCGGATTCGGCGAACGAGGTGAACCCGATTTTCCCTCCTCCTCCACATCCATTGACGGATTCACGTGGTGAACAGCTTTCAATTTAATAACACATTTTATGAATTTTATTATTATTTGATGTTTTTTATAAGCAAATCGAAGTATTAAGAAAAAATGAACGCTTTTCGAATCACCGTGAGGTGAAAGGGGTTCTGACGAGTGATCTCGTTCGTTGGCGAGGGTACCCATTTTCCACGACGGAGGGTCCATCAGCAAACGAGCGCTTTTCGCGCTCGTAAAAGTACTGGACAAGAGACAACGGACCTAGGTCGGTGCACGCTACAAGCTCCTTGTCTAGAGAGACAGAGTTGCCTTGCCTCTTGTGGGAGTACTCATGCCCATGCTATTTAAGGGTGCAAGTCATGCTCCTAAGGAGGCATACTCCCTTAAAGACCCTCATTGGAGGACGCTTTTTTCCGAGCCGTTCACCAGAAACATCTAGTGTGTCAAGCCAGGCCTCGCAGCGTATAATTTGCATATTCAGTACAAATGCTTCCCAAGCTCGAAATAAAGAAGTGACATCCTTTATTATATCATTTCGGCCACACCAGGCTTGTGAAGCCTGGATGAGTCGGATAACGGAATATGGTATCGATCGTTGGTCGTACCAGACCAATGAGTTAGGTTGCCCATAGAGGACAATCAAGGCTTCTTTCCGGAGCAAATCGCAAAACATTGCGGCCCTTCTCCCGTTGAGTAGAAGAGAGAAGATCGTTACGTAGAGCTTAATATGTTAACAAAGCTACACTTTTCTCAATTCTAAAGCCTTAAAGTTTACCTTTAGTAGCTAAGACATCTTAACTACTCAAAACCTTCCTCTGCACGCCGTGTACGTAAAGAAGTCGAGGCACCCCACCTTCACTGTAATCAGTGTAGGTTGACTAGTACTGTTACCAGTACTAGTGAAGGGTGCCCCGTTACAAAACGTATACTTGCAACTTACTTATTGCAAATTGACGACATTTTGACATCGTTTTTTCCTGTTCCTATGTGTAATAAAACAGCAGATTGTAGAGGTGGTGGCTGCAAGCCACGCGATACGGCCTTGCATATGCTTCCAGCTCTAAGCTTCAACCGGCATTTTAGTACACACTCGAATGATTTCAGCACGGCTGGTTATCGCGAGGTTTATTCAACCTGTGGAGCCCCATTACATAGATATCATTTTCTATAAGTAAAATAATAAATATTTATACCTATTAGAGGAAAATAATAAAAAGTGAAATTTTATTGTCATTAACTAAATTACTGAATGTTTCCGATATTACCGTATTGCTGATACAATTTGTCTGTAATTTGGAGTTGTTTTAAGCTCAAATCAACCCACCAATCGTTACTAGACACGGTTGGGCAGTGCTCAAGGTGGCGGTACACATAAAGTTTGATGGTATTATATTTAAATGTTACTATAACTAGAGAGTTGTTATATTCACACCTTTTTTCTTTAAATTCGCACCCTTATTATTTTGAGTTTGCAGTGCTTGTCACCCCTGACAAATCCCACGCAACCAATCATAAATCCTACATACATAAGGACAATGTATTACGATATAATTAGTCTCTACCACGTGACCCACTGCCTTGAGCTGAATATTATCCCTGTGGTCAACGCCAGGCAGCCATCTGCATACCAGTACTGACCACTTTCCGCTTACTACACCGTTTCTATTCTATAACAATAAAACCACCCATTAAACACCACTCTCTTATTTTCTTTGCCTGCGTCATTCTTGTCTGCTCTGTCATTACCTGTGCACTCCGCATCCACACCATCACCACACAATAACACGGCCCCTATCCCTCGGGTCTACCTGCCGGCACCCGGGGAGCCGATGCTGTGTAGGTGTCCTTGCTGGACCCGGTAGCGCAGCATGCCGCCAGCCCTGCCGGGCCCAGCAATGTTATTCGCAAATTTGCGACGCTCCCACCTCTGGGAGGGCAACCATATGGGCGGCAATTGATACACGTCTCGGAATCCGGGGGCTACATGTTCGTCTTGGAGAGCGGTCACTCTGAAGAACTTGGCTTTTGTGTTCCGCTACCCCATCAGGAAGAATGCTGCCATCACCTGCCGGTGAAAAAATACATACGTACTCGAGTCCTGAGCGGCTAGGGCGGGCGGCGGGGCAGATGACTAGGCGAGGCAAGCTAAAAAAGCGCGCGAAAACGTCGGATGGCGGTCTCGAAGCCCCGTCAGCGCCGGCGGAATCGTATTCGCCGCCTGATGGCGCGCGGTTTCGAAGATAATGATTATGAGTCACGACGACCCTTTCATTGACCCAAGTATATTCCCGAAGGTACCCAACGGGGGGACTAAAGATCTGGATTTTTTGGAATTAAATAGGAAATATTGAAAATTTTGATTATTGGCTCTTGTATTTATTATTACTATAATTCAAAAGGGTGTGCGTGAAATCAAGAAAACAGGTATGAAATCAAGTGTATGCAGAAAAGGTGTGAATCTTAGGAAAAGGATGTAATTATAAGAATTTGCGGGAAAAGGGGTGGTAAATTTGTCTAAATGGATATAGATGAGTGTGAACTAGTAACATTTTCTGATCTACTATAGTACAACAGCGTCATCGAATATATAGTCTTAGCTTGACCTCGTACGTAGGGCTGATAACAGTTTAGGCATCACTAGCACTGATTACATGTTGCCGAGGGCGTCTGGAATAGCCCTTCGTGGACATGACACAGCCGACTCCCGTGCACAGCAGCCCAAAAGCCTGTGGCTACGATAGAAACTTGGCTGAGGCGTGACAGGAAGTCAAGCGTCGCATGAACTGGCACCGTGCCTAGAGCCCGATGCAGTTGGAAGGGGCGCGAGAGCAACGGCACCCGCTTCCCAGTCAAAGATGGTAGTGACTCGGAAAACGAAACCCGACAAATAAGGACGATCAAAGGAGCGTTAGAACATGTGACCTTTGAATCAGTCCCATCAAAGAAGATGGGTCTTCGAACGAGGTATCTGAGCCCGTCAAAGACAAAATGGCAAAAACATCCTCAGTCGAGGTGCTTCAGCACGTCTTGAAATCTGCCGAAGAGATACTTAACCTTCCAAAGATGCCTTGAATCTGTTCCTGTCCGAGCTAAAGGAAAAAAGATCCACGAGGTAGTCGCATCAGTTCCAGAAGAGAACTTGGTGAACTGCTGCTCATCGTCCACAATGGACGACAGCAGAGATAGACAAGAAGAAAATATTCGCTGCTCAGGGCTGGGATGTCTTGCAAGACAGCCCGGTCTAATTAAATTTTCGAAATACCGCGACGTGTTTCCAGAACAAGAGCCAAACCGCCTTCCGGCCGATAGGGGCGTCAGGCACGAGATTGACCTGGAACCTGGCACCACGTATTGTGTGACCAGGCAATGGCAGTTGCCGAAGAATTTGTCGATTATTCCGATAAGCTCTTCGACAAGCGAGCCAAGGCGGGATATGAACGTAAGAGCAAGTCGCCTTACTGCAGCCCGACCTTCCGTGTGCGTAAGACCACAGGTGGATGGCGCGTGGCTCACGCTTACAATAAGCTGAACACGGCCACCATACCGGAACAAATGCCGATCCCGCAAAAAGATGTCTTGTTGAGCTCTATGGGAAGGGCAACTATATTTCCGCGTTAAATATGAAGGATGGCTACTATCAGGTACTCATGAGAAAGTCCGATGGAGCCAAAACAGCTGTAAGCACCCCAAGCGGTTTGCTGTGGGGGATGTAACGGGACACCTTTCGCTAGTCTTGAGAACAGTACTAGTTGACCTACAGTGATTACAGTGAATGTGGGTGCCTTGATTACTTCGCGTACACTGACGTGGAGATGAAGGTTACAAGAAGCTAAAAGGTCTTAGCTACCAGAGGTCGATACTAAGGCTTTAGCATTGAGAGAAAAATAAAACCATTTTGATATATTAAGTTCTTACGTAACGAACTTGTATCTTCTGGCTTAATATTAGTAACTTACTATGCAATGTGCCTCCTTGCGCACCACCTAATTGTGCCTTGTAAAGATTAACGAAATTTAGATAAACTATTGTCAAATTTAGTCATTTCGGTTACTTCGCGTACACTGACGTGGAGAGGAAGGTTACAAGAAGCTAAAAGGTCTTAGCTACCAGAGGTCGATACTAAGGCGTTAGCATTGAGAAAAAATAAAACCGTATTGTAATATTAAGTTCTTCCGTAGCGAACTTTTATCTTCTGGCTTAATATTAATAACTAACTATGCAATGCGCCTCCTTGCGCACCGCCTAATTGTGCCTTATAAGATAAACGAGATTTAGATAAACTATTGTCAAATTTAGTAATTTCGGAACTACAAGTCAAAATTAATAAAAGTTAAGATTTTGTAGATATTTATTTACTCTTGTGGGAATAAATATTATTTATCTTATCGACATCACCTTCCTCCCAAACAAAAGTCACTTTAGTGACTAATGCAGAGTGACAGAGAGTACTATTACGTGTCTCTCTGTAGAATGGCACTTGTTCGTTTATTTCAATTCCAAGTTTTGATTCCGCATGCAATCGAAATTCCGAGCGCGTCGCCAGTGAGGCAGCAAAGCTGGCAGCTACACGGCTCAGTGAAGCTGCCAGTGATGTAAATGTTTCAGTTTGCGTCTGCTGTGGGGAGTGCGTCACCTCCTACGCCGATTGGAGGTGACTGGCCCGAGTCGGCGTCATCGCCCGACTCGGTGGAAACTGCATCTCCGGTTCGCCCGGGGCCGCGTCCGTTAAACCTACGGGTTCTAACGTGACAGCCAAGAGCTGATACGAAGTTTTTTTACTGCTCGTCATACCCCTTTGGTATGGAGTCATCTTATGATGACTCTATGATGACTCCATGGGCGTTAATAAATCTGGCGATGTTATAATGCATCACCAGGAACGAAGTGATTGGAAAGGTCCTTTCGGTAAGCCTACAACTGGTGGTGCAAGCATGCATTACCAGGGACGGAGTGATCCTAGCTATCACTCCGATAAGCAATACTACTGGTGGTGCTAGTATGCATCACCTGGGACAGAGAAATCCTAAAGATCACTACGAGAGTAATGTTAGCGAGAACGCTAACATGAACCTTCAGGAGAGGGAGGGCAAAGCTTTGCGATTCGCTCCCGAAAAGAAACCCTGGTTGCCCTCTTCGGGCAACATAACTCGTTGGTCTGGTATGACCAGAGACCGCTACAAAATTTTGTTATTCGACTGTCATTCAGGCTTCACAAGCCTGGTGAGGACGAAACGGAATTCTTCATCGATGTCTTATTCTGGTATCGATGGTACACATGCAAGCGTGCTAAGGATGTCACTATTTTTTTCAAGTTGGGGAGCATTCGTACAGGATGTGCAAGGCCTAGGCCGCGAGGCCTGGCTTGACAAACTGGATGCTGTCCGTGACTAGTTCGAAAAACGGACCGTAGCTTCAAGCTGCACCGTTTGTTTAGAAAGGCATGGTTTCCTTGCCTTTCGTGGGGGTCCTTGTGCCAATGCTGAATTAAGGGTGCAGGCCATGCCTCTAAGGAGGCATGCTCTCTTTTGGACCTTCATTGGAGGACGCGCATCGCTTGTGAGATGCGGAACAGATTGGTAACCTCCAATCCTTTTCCGAGCACGAGGAGCCCTCGCTCTCGGATATCACTTTGTGGAAGAGGATGGGTCTCGTCGTACTACCTGAAATATCCATCATTAGTTGGGAACAAAGTTCCCAGCTATCATGCGAGGACGAATACCCTCGCCAACGAATGAGGAAATTCGTTCCAACCCCTTTCACCTCACGATGGTTCAAGAAGCGTTCAACTACAAAACGCTTCACACTACTCGAATTCGTGGAAGACTGTGGAGGAGGAAAATCGGCATTGCCTCATTCTTCGAACCCGGGCCATCACCGTTACTTAGTTCACGTCCTCCAATTTTTACGGGAGGACATTGATCACGTGCGATCCCGTCGTCACGAATAAGCGACGACGGTCGACGGTGTTTACCATGAGCTTGTAGAACAGTGCGCAAGTGCTGTTGATCAACTAACGATCATCAGTCTCTTTAAGACGACTTGGTGGCAGCTCGTCCAGGTATTTACCCTTAACGGATGTAGTCGAGCGTCTGGTTTGTGAGAACCAGTCTCTGTCTGGGGTCTAAGTCTTTTATGTTGTCTTAGACTCCAAGGGTTAAACCTGGCGATGCACACCATATTCTATGTTCACTGCTAGGTCCTTTGATTCGAAGCGGACCTCAATAGTCTGAAGTGCATGAAGTAGTTGGAAGTGGCAAGTTCATTGATTGGAGCGTCGATTGTTTGACGTATTGGAACAATCTATAGCATAGCGGCCCTTTTTTGCGCGCAGTTTGATCGACGAGTCCATCATTTTTATCATTCATCAGCTGCAGTGGCGGGGAGTTCCTGGCCCTGGGGCTGGTTTTACCTTATGAACCTGAAAATGTAGAGATTGGCAGCGCATCAGAGGTGGTGTACGAATCACGACAAGCTGATTAGTAGCGGCCGTTTTATCATGCAGAGTTCCGTGGTGGAGCTGGTCTCCCATTTTCTGGCCTTCTCAACTTGTTGTCGTCGTAACGTTTGCAGCAGCCGCAGGCATTCGCACAACGGACGCGTAAGTTGTCGGAGAGGTGGTGCGGGTCTGCTGGTGTGGCGAGGCATGACCCGTCACATGTGTAGGGAATACAATAGAAGGCATACTCAAATTAATTCTGTGTTGCGAACGGTAACCAAACGGCAAACGTTCCGATTAAAACGGGGCGTTCTCACCATGAGCTGGGTGCAGCTTATTGTCGAAAAGCACTTGGTCGCATACACTACGGTTCGCAATTAGCGGATTGGGACTTGAACTTGTCAAGAAGTATACGCGCCATGTGGCAGATGTGATACTAGTTACCAAGTTCACATCACGGAACGTGTCGTAGATGTGTTTGCAGCCAAGCAGGAAGAGGCGGTGGTAATTAGGCTGGTGTCTGTATCCGAGTAAATGATAGATATGTCAATAAAGAATTTTCGAACGACGACGTCAAACACCTTGAGCGAGAAAATACCGTGCAGGATGATCACCTTCATGCGTTCGAGCCTCCTCTAGACTTCACCTTGACACGAAGATCACCGCCAGGCATTTCTGAGATTTGACCAATCTCGCGGCGTCGGTAGAGATCCTCGAGAGATGTGTTGCCGTGGAGAGAGGTAATGCGCGAGTGTCCGGCCAGTAGCAATAACCATGTCCGATGGCATCTAATCATTAGGTAAAAAGTTTTATATGTAATTCTATCCTATTTAAATTAGTCTTAAACTTACTTCCTAGTCGCTATTTGTGGCACGTGTGTTTCCTCTCCTATTTAATAGGAGAGGAAACACACGGGCCACAAATAGCAATATCGTCCTTCGTAAGTCGTGAGGACTTGAGTCTCTGAGGCCAGGGCCAATAATCCGTAATTTCTAACCCGAGACAATAGTTTATTTAGGTGACAGTGCTGCGCAATATGTAGAGCATCTTGAGAGCTCGCGTGTAGGCGGGTGCTTCTAAAGCGGCTTCGCGCTACAAATCACAACCTTTTAAGCACAGCTAGGTCGAATTTTGACCGTCTTTTCTTACGTGCGTTGAAGTTGTTTATAAACGCCTTAGGCGACCTCACCCTACGAACTTCTACCCTTAAACAAGCGACACCACGTAAGCGGTTGCCCTTCTTCTCGTGCGCACTGTGTATTCAGTATGACGATGTAACCTGCACAAGCAAAGAAAGCGTGCTTTCCACTTTCATTTAAAAGGTACTAAAGGTATATATTATCAATCTTAATTATACGTCTATAACTAGTACAACCAATCCGAGACTGTTTTTGCTTTTATTTCAATTTCCTATGGAGCCACGTATTCTTGAAGCATGCATTCGGCTATCCACAGCAGTGCCGAATATATTTTGGCTTCATCTCGAGTAGGCTACTGTTTAATGTATTATGTTTATCTATAGAAAAATCTATTTACAATAATAATAGATAGTGTTCGTCACAGATGTCTAATTAATTAAAGAAATTACACAGTTTAGGACACTTTTTATCGGAAATTCACAGGTAGGACGCTTTTTAGTCTTTTTGATCTGAGCCTCGCAAGCGACGCAAGGAAGTCCCCTAAAGTTCCCCCTCGCAATTTCGGAAGATCATCCCCGAGACAGCTTCCTCAAAATCACTCTTCCCATCGCTCTACACCTCCTTCTTCCATAGGAACCTCAACCAAACTGTCATGCCACCTAACATCACTCCCGACGTGCCAACTTTGAAAGGACTACCCTTCACTACCATGGAGGAAGCAGTGATGGCCATTCGATCACAGGCAGCAAAAGATCACGTCAGCTACAAAGTCTTTGACAGAAACAAAACCAAAGCCTACCTCAACTGTTCAGGCGACGATCGTCCTGCGTATTTTCACACAAAAAACGAACAATATCGTATCAGTCAGGTGCAAGATCAGCATTCATGCCAAGAATCGCTTGAGAAATGTAATGGGGCACACATCGATTGAAGAATCGTTGTTGAGGTACATTTACTTTATGAATAAAATTCCCTTTTATCTAATTTTTAAAATAGTCAGTTAATTAAATCCCATTTTTTATTATGGTTTACTAATGTGGTTGCCGCCAGATATAAATCTGTCGGCCAAAACCTATTTTAAACTAGCTAGGGTAAGGTTTTTAAATTTAAAAAATTAAATAAAGTGCAGTTCCCCTTTTGATCTTAAAGCGTTTCGTGCCTTTCTCAGGCTTGCGTATTGATCTGTAAGAGATAGAGCCTTTCTAAGGTATATCCTTTTGGGCACTAGTTGCCACTTGGTTCTACGAACCCCTGACTCCCTTGAACTAGAATTCCTTAAGCTTTAATACTTGTACGACTCCGTGAGTTGCTAAACCTATTAGTTCAATAAAACTAAGTGACTATCTGAGTCCGAAAGTCTTCCTCGGACGAGGCAGCTCCGCTACACCTGGTAGCACTCGTAGTCAATCTACGCCTGAATCTTTGCAAGACTAAACCCTCACGGAAATGGAAAAGGATCCAGAATTGTCAGAAGCGCAACGCGCTGCTTATGACAAGCTCAAATCCTTATTTGGGCTTGAACACGTGGAATTTATTATCTCCTAGGGACCAGAGGTCCTGCATGCAAGGCTTGAAGCCTTCATGCGGTACGAAGCCTCCCTGATCGGTCAGGCACATGACCACTTAGCGGCATCTATGCCAACCCGGTATATCTCTGTACCTGACTCAAGCCGAAGCTCGCCCTTTAACTGTAAATGTGAAGACATGAGGGAAAAGAGGGAGAAAATCTCCCTTTTTGGATGAAGCAGATGGAAATGTCCATTGATTCTGCCTTGTTCTTAACAGAACGGCAAAAGGTGGCTATGGCCATTTCCAAACTTGGAGGTAGAGCCATGGAGTAGGCACTATCGTGCAGCACGTCCATAAACGACGCTTTTCCCTCATGGGATTCGCTGAAACAGCAAATGACCAGCATGTTTGCACCGCCTGATCAGGCTTTTCGCATGCGAGCACGGCTCCTAGCGACTCGACAGGGTAAAAGAACCCTAGGGGACTTTGTCCAGGAGTTGAAAACTCTCATTGCATCTATGCATCAAGACCCGGTGCAAGAATCAATTGTAGTAACCATCGTTATGGGGGGTCTCAATGAGGGCGTTGCCCGGACGAGATTATTCCGATCTCATCCTGCTACGTTCGAAGAGGGAGTTGCCATAGCGCTACGCGCCGAGTTCGATTTTAGGTCTGCTCGCGTTAGCACGCCTGTTTACCGAACAAGCTCTTTGAGCACATGGTTTCCTTCTAATAGAGCGGAACTTATGAATTTAAGCCTCGTTGAGGAAGGAGAAGAGGTTCTTCAAGCTGTGGAACAGCATAAGACCATCCGTAGATGTTATATGTGCGGAAGCACGAAACATTTACGTCCGGCCTGCCATCTTCGAAATTTGCGTAAAGCTTGAAAGAGCTCCAACTCCGACCTATACCAGAGATCTGGTAGGGTGCGGGAAAACGTCGATACTCAGTAGGTGCGGGGCGACCTACTGGGTAAGACCTAGGCTCTGTTAACCTTTAAGAGGTGACAATAAACGGAACCTAGCCCCGATTAGCTCGGTGCTTAATGACACGGGGCGAGAGTACAAGCCTGGCTTGCTAGTCGCTCAAGCGACTGTAAAGGGCTTGGATAAGCCGTGGTCAATCATAATTGACTCAGGAGTGTCTTGCAATTATGCTCGACGCCTTTCCCTTGAAGGAAGTCAACAATTCGTTGAGGCGCTTCGCATGAAGGTGATACAATCACTATTCGCTTAGCGACTGGAACTCGTATCACTGTTCCCAAAGTTCTTTTGAACTTAGGTATAAAGTTTCGGGACTTTGATAGTATGGAATGCTGTCTCGTCCTTGATTTGGATTCGAAATATGATCTCATCCTTGGTATGGCCTCGTTAGAACACCATGAGCCATGGATCGATTGGAGGTCTAAGACCTTAGGCGCCACGCGCAATGTTCCTAGCAAAGTTTGGAGTCATGAACCCACCTTTGCTAGGCAACAAAAGCGCTATTGGCGCGGGTCATTGAATGAGTCTGTCATTGTTTTAGACATTGGCATGTCTGACTTAATATATTCTAATGTTAAAACATCGATTCTGAGCCCGACTCAGCAGAATAAGTGGAACGGCACGTACACCGTCGAGTGACACTCGTTGTAATAACGATTCACTGAATGCTGAAAGCATTGTTGGCCTAAGGCCCAATCATCAAGGGTGCAATATCCCTGAGATACGTGGAGTGGCACGTCTAAGTCCACCGAGTGTGGTCGGCCGAGGTGGCACCATACTGAGTGTCGATAGTGACACTATTGGCGGTTCGCCAGGGCATCTTGGGTCAAACCCTTTTAATGCACGTGAAGCGACACGTAAATGTTCGCTGGATAAGGAAATTGAATTACCTAATTCCTTGTCGGATGTCAAAATAGAAGCATGTCTTGTATAGAACCAATACAGGCTGGAAAACCCGAGGACGTGAATGTCCTGGCCTCTAAGAGGCGTATTGTCTCCACTCCAAGACAGGATGGACACGAAGCGTGTAGACCCTCACAAAATGATACGAGTGAGCAATTACATACGCTTATAAATGGTGTAACCGGTACCATTGAGCGGGAAGTTAGCCTTGCGGCAATCCCTTCGTTATATGCTCTTTTAGAGCTAGACGAAATGTCTATTGATGAGTGCGGCCGAGCCTTAAAGGCTGGCGACTATCTGAGATGGTGGTCATTCGACCAACAATTGAGTTAAACTCATCGTCACTTCTAGACGAAGCTGTCCTGGATGACACAAAAGCTGCACTTAGTGCGCGGAATGGGTCATCGATCCTTAAAGATCCTACGGATCCCTTTTATTCTTGATTGAGGAATTCCAAGATGTGGTGTGTAATAATCCACCATCTGTTTTACCTCCGGATAGAGGTGTTCGTCATGAAATTGACTTGGTTCCGGGAACCAAATACTGTGTCACACGACAATGGCCTTTACCAAGGGAGCAGTGTGACGTCATTGACGATTTCTTCCGTGCTAAGCACGAGGCTGGAATGGTACGAGAGAGCAAATCTCCTCATCCGACACGGACATTTTGTGTCAAAAAGCCAAATGGTAAATGGCGCATTGTACATGCTTATAATAAGCTTAATGCTGCCACTATACCAGCACAAATTCCAATTCCTAGAAAGGATGTTCTTCAGAACAATATGGTGGGATGTACAATGTACAGTGCACTTGACTTAGTCGACGGTTACTACCAACTGTTCATGCGAGCTAGCGATATCGCGCTTACAGCGGTTAGCACCCCAAGCAGTATGTTATGGGAGTGGTTGGTTATGCCACAAGGGCTGTCCAACGCCCCGGCAATATTTAATCGTCTAGTGGCGCAATTATTTCACACTCTCGAAGTTATGCAGAGACTTATTTCGATGACATTTTTGTTTATAGTCGTGCGGAGCAGGGTCGGTCGGATATGGAAAACTATTTAGACCATTTGCGAGCAGTGCTCGAGTGTATGCGCACAAATAAATTGTATGCCAATGCATTTAAATGCATTTTTGGCGCAGACGAAATTCCTTTTAGGATGCTTTATTGGAACGCGAGGCCTTAGAGCGGATCTCGCTAAAGTAAAAGCCATAGTAGATTGGCCGGTTCCTAAGAACCAAAAGGATTTTTGCGTAAGTTGTTGAGTCTCGCCAATTATTTACACAAATATAGCGAAAATTACGCTGATATGGCTAGGCCATTATCTAATCTCCTTAAAGAGGATACAGAATGGTGCTGGACTAGCACCGAACATAATGCTTTTCGAGCAGTTAAGGATAGTCTTATCCATGCCCCGATTCTGGCACAACTCAATCAAAATTGGCCTTTCAGTGTCGTCTGTACCGCATCAGATTTTGCCATTGGCAGTGCTCCGTTACAAACAGATGTTGATGAGCATGAACGTGTTATTGCGTTCGAGTCTAGACAGCTTAAAGCTGCGGAAAAGAACTACCCAGTTCATGACAAAGAGTTACTTCCTATGAAGTATGCTCTTGTCAAATTCAGAGTTTATCTGCTCGGCTCTAAGCTGTTTGTGATATATACAGATCACGCGTCATTACGCACGGCGACTAAGTCGCCCCATCTCTCACAGAGAATCGCCCGATGGCTATCCTTTTTCGCGGAATACAACTTCGAGGTGAAGTATAAGCCCGACAAGCAGAATGCTTTGGCCGATGCCGTATCACTCAGGCCGGATTATGAGCTCTCTCATTTAACGACTATCTTGTCGCCTATTCCTGAATTAATTTGTTCGGCTTACGCCAAGGAGGTACAGTGGTAAGCTCTGCTACGACCTTTAAAAACTCTGATTCAGGTATTAATTTGCCGGCACGTTTTCGTGCAAGGTTACATCGATTTTCTATCGATAACGACCTGTTGCTTTATTGCACAGACATCGCGGACCCTCCGCGTTTCCTTTTACCTCATGATGAGGATTTGAAGTACCGAATCCTCCATGAGGCACACAATACTGTCCTTGGTGGTCATGTCGGTAGAGAAAAGACCTACGGCTCTGTAAGCCAGAGTTATTGGTGGCCCAAACTTTATAAATGGGTCAGCACATATGTTTGCACATGCGAAACTTGCCAACAGGTTAAACCCTCGGCGCATGCTGCTGCGCCACTGGCGAGCCTTCCCGTCCCCATAGGTTGCTGGGAGGCCGTTAGTTTGGATTTTGTTTTCGGTCTACCGAAAGATTCAGCCGATAACTCCGGCATAGTGGTCTTTGTTGACCGATTGAGCAAAATGGCTCACTTAGCGGCCTTGTTGGATTCCATTGATGGTGAGGGTACAGCTAAGCTGTTTATTGATCGCGTGTTTCGACAACATGGTTTGCCAGTGGCAATTGTCTCTGATCGGAACCCCCGTTTCACGAATAAATTCTGGAAATCAATTTTTCGAGTGATTGGCACCAGATTGGATATGTCCGCTGCGGACGATCCGCAGACCGATGGTCAAACTAAACTGGTCAATCGCGTCATTGAGACGTTTTACGCAGCGTGTGTGCTCAAACACCAAAGCGCTGGAGCGCAATGCTCCCAGTGGTGGAGTTTGCGTTAAATAACGCTGTACATGCCTCTACAGGCTATACTCCGTTCTATGTCAACGGTCTCACCCACCCATGCGTTCCATTAACGATACAACTGCGTGGTTTAGGGCTTGGAGGGGGAGAATTAGCCGATAGGCTTGCTGATATCAGCCCTGTTACCGTTCGGAAACAAGTAAGCGAGTTTCTCGCGACGCGATTTAGTGTCTTAACACATGTAAGGGATACGATGGCTGATAGCCAAGACAAACAAAAAGAACAAGCAGATGCCAAAGACAGAAGCTGTTTTAATTCTTATATGGTCGGAGACCGAATTTACTAAACGCAAAAAATCTACCTACCAACTTGGTTTCCGCGGTCTTCAAGACCTAATTGCGCCCACGCTTTATTTGACCATTTACGCTCGTGGCCAAGAAGGGCCTAGCTTATAAGCTAAACCTTCCTACCAAGCTGCGTACACACCAGTGTTCTACGTTGGCTTGCCTAAGCCAAACCGAGACAGGCGGTCGTACCGCAGATTGCTGCATCCCTACCAAGATATCCAACTGGCTCTCTAAACGAGGCTGCTGACGCTCCAGCGTCGAAAGACGGTCCCGGACCACCTCAAAAGAGCTCCCAACCCGAGCAAGGACCTCACGAAGAAGTTGCACCTCGTGCCGTAGAGCATCAAATGCTTCCGCCGAAATTTCGGCCCCCTCCCGCGCTGCTTGGTGGGCGGGGGAACCTTCAGTTTTATGTGAAGAATGTTTTATAGCGACGTCGTCGTAAGGGTCAATACCAGTATCTGGTGAAGTGGCTAGGGTACCCCTCTTCTGAAAACTCTTGGGAGTTCGAGGTACCTCTTCGGCAAGATTGCCCGTACGCCGTTGACGTTTTTGAGCGCCAAGCTCAGGGTCAACTCGCGTCAAACGACGCTTCCCACCACTAAACGTGGGATTAGGTGGATCTAAAGCCTCAGTGCGGCTTCGATCCTTGGTTGTACGGTCAACCGAAGCACTGAAATAT
>NC_090624.1:1245646-1253409 GCF_004359215.1 Bremia lactucae | reverse complement strand
ACGACGACGTCGCTTTAAAAGTTTCTCCACATGAAACTGAAGGTTCCCCCGCGCATCAAGCAGCGCGGGAGGGGGCCGAAATTTCGGCGGAAGCATTTGATGCTCTACGGCACGAGGTGCAACTTCTTCGTGAGGTCCTTGCTCGGGTTGGGAGCTCTTTTGAGGTGGTCCGGGACCGTCTTTCGACGCTGGAGCGTCAGCAGCCTCGTTTAGAGAGCCAGTTGGATATCTTGGTAGGGATGCAGCAATCTGCGGTACGACCGCCTGTCTCGGTTTGGCTTAGGCAAGCCAACGTAGAACACTGGTGTGTACGCAGCTTGGTAGGAAGGTTTAGCTTATAAGCTAGGCCCTTCTTGGCCACGAGCGTAAATGGTCAAATAAAGCGTGGGCGCAATTAGGTCTTGAAGACCGCGGAAACCAAGTTGGTAGGTAGATTTTTTGCGTTTAGTAAATTCGGTCTCCGACCATATAAGAATTAAAACAGCTTCTGTCTTTGGCATCTGCTTGTTCTTTTTGTTTGTCTTGGCTATCAGCCATCGTATCCCTTACATGTGTTAAGACACTAAATCGCGTCGCGAGAAACTCGCTTACTTGTTTCCGAACGGTAACAGGGCTGATATCAGCAAGCCTATCGGCTAATTCTCCCCCTCCAAGCCCTAAACCACGCAGTTGTATCGTTAATGGAACGCATGGGTGGGTGAGACCGTTGACATAGAACGGAGTATAGCCTGTAGAGGCATGTACAGCGTTATTTAACGCAAACTCCACCACTGGGAGCATTGCGCTCCAGCGCTTTGGTGTTTGAGCACACACGCTGCGTAAAACGTCTCAATGACGCGATTGATCAGTTTAGTTTGACCATCGGTCTGCGGATCGTCCGCAGCGGACATATCCAATCTGGTGCCAATCACTCGAAAAATTGATTTCCAGAATTTATTCGTGAAACGGGGGTTCCGATCAGAGACAATTGCCACTGGCAAACCATGTTGTCGAAACACGCGATCAATAAACAGCTTAGCTGTACCCTCACCATCAATGGAATCCAACAAGGCCGCTAAGTGAGCCATTTTGCTCAATCGGTCAACAAAGACCACTATGCCGGAGTTATCGGCTGAATCTTTCAGTAGACCGAAAACAAAATCCAAACTAACGGCCTCCCAGCAACCTATGGGGACGGGAAGGCTCGCCAGTGGCGCAGCAGCATGCGCCGAGGGTTTAACCTGTTGGCAAGTTTCGCATGTGCAAACATATGTGCTGACCCATTTATAAAGTTTGGGCCACCAATAACTCTGGCTTACAGAGCCGTAGGTCTTTTCTCTACAGACATGACCACCAAGGACAGTATTGTGTGCCTCATGGAGGATTCGGTACTTCAAATCCTCATCATGAGGTAAAAGGAAACGCGGAGGGTCCGCGATGTCTGTGCAATAAAGCAACAGGTCGTTATCGATAGAAAATCGATGTAACCTTGCACGAAAACGTGCCGGCAAATTAATACCTGAATCAGAGTTTTTTAAAGGTCGTAGCAGAGCTTACCACTGTACCTCCTTGGCGTAAGCCGAACAAATTAATTCAGGAATAGGCGACAAGATAGTCGTTAAATGAGAAAGCTCATAATCCGGCCTGAGTGATTCGGCATCGGCCAGAGCATTCTTCTTGTCGGGCTTATACTTCACCTTGAAGTTGTATTCCGCGAAAAAGGATAGCCATCGGGCGATTCTCTGTGAGAGATGAGGCGACTTAGTCGCCGTGCGTAATGGCGCGTGATCTGTATATATCACAAACAGCTTAGAGCCGAGCAGATAAACTCTGAATTTGACAAGAGCATACTTCATAGGAAGTAACTCTTTGTCATGAACTGGGTAGTTCTTTTCTGCAGCTTTAAGCTGTCTAGACTTGAACGCAATAACACGTTCATGCTCATCAACATCTGTTTGTAACGGAGCACTGCCAATGGCAAAATCTGATGCGGTACAGACGACACTGAAAGGCCAATTTTGATTGAGTTGTGCCAGAATCGGGGCATGGATAAGACTATACTTAACTGCTCGAAAAGCATTATGTTCGGTGCTAGCCCAGCACCATTCTGTATCCTTCTTAAGGAGATTAGATAATGGCCTAGCCATATTAGCGTAATTTTCGCTATATTTGTGTAAATAATTGGCGAGACTCAACAACTTACGCAAAAATCCTTTTGGTTCTTAGGAACCGGCCAATCTACTATGGCTTTTACTTTAGCGGGATCCGCTCTAAGGCCTCGCGTTCCAATAAAGCATCCTAAAAGGAATTTCGTCTGCGCCAAAAATGCATTTAAATGCATTGGCATACAATTTATTTGTGCGCATACACTCGAGCACTGCTCGCAAATGGTCTAAATGGTTTTCCATATCCGACCGACCCTGCTCCGCACGACTATAAACAAAAATGTCATCGAAATAAGTCTCTGCATAACTTCGAGAGTGTGAAATAATTGCGCCACTAGACGATTAAATATTGCCGGGGCGTTGGACAGCCCTTGTTGCATAACTAACCACTCCCATAACATACTGCTTGGGGTGCTAACCGCTGTAAAAGCGCGATATCGCTAGCTCGCATGAACAGTTGGTAGTAACCGTCGACTAAGTCAAGTGCAGTGTACATTGTACATCCCACCATATTGTTCTGAAGAACATCCTTTCTAGGAATTGGAATTTGTGCTGGTATAGTGGCAGCATTAAGCTTATTATAAGCATGTACAATGCGCCTTGTACCATTTGGCTTTTTGACACAAAATGTCCGTGTCGGATGAGGAGATTTGCTCTCTCGTACCATTCTTGCCTCGTGCTTAGCACGGAAGAAATCGTCAATGACGTCACACTGCTCCCTTGTTAATGGCCACTGTCGTGTGACATAGTATTTGGTTCCCGGAACCAAGTCATTCTAATGATGAACACCTCTATCCGGAGGTAAAACAGATGGTGGATTATTACACACCACATCTTAGTATTCCTCAATCAAGTAATAAAAGGGACCCGTAAGATCTTTAAGGATCGATAACCCATTCCGCGCACTAAGTGCAGCTTTTGTGTCATCCAGGACAGCTTCGTCTGGAAGTGCCGATGAGTTTAACTCAATTGTTGGTCGAATGACCACCATCTCAGATAGTCGCCAGCCTTTAAGGCTCGGCCGCACTCATCAATAGACAATTCGTCTAGCTCTAAAAGAGCATGTAACGAAGGGATTGCCGCAAGGCTAACTTCCCCTCAATGGTACCGGTTACACCATTTATAAGCGTATGTAATTGCTCGCTCGTATCATTTTGTGAGGGTCTACACGCTTCGTGTCCATCCTGTCTTGGAGTGGAGACAATACGCCTCTTAGAGGCCAGGACATTCACGTCCTCGGGCTTTCCAGCCTGTATTGGTTCTATACAAGACATGCTTCTATTTCGACATCCGACAAGGAATTAGGTAATTCAATTTCCTTATCCAGCGAACACTTACGTGTCGCTTCACATGCATTAAAAGGGTTTGACCCAAGATGCCCTGGCGAATCGCCAATAGTGTCACTATCGACACTCAGTATGGTGCCACCTCGGCCGACCACACTTGGTGGACTTAGACATGCCACTCCACGTATCTCAGGGAATTGCACCCTTGATGATTGGGCCTTAGGCCAACAATGCTTTCAGCATTCAGTGAATCGTTATTACAACGAGTGTCACTCGACGGTGTACGTGCCGTTCCACTTATTTTGCTGAGTCGGGCTCAGAATCGATGTTTTAACATTAGAATTTATTAAGTCAGACATGCCAATGTCTAAAACAATGACAGACTCATTCAATGACCCGCGTTAATAGCGCTTGTGTTGCCTAGCGAAGGTGGGTTCATGACTCCAAACTTTGCTAGGAACATTGCGCGTGGCGCCTAAGGTCTTAGACCTCTAATCGATCCATAGCTCATGGTGTTCTAACCAGGCCATACCAAGGATGAGATCATCTTTCGAATTCAAATCAAGGACGAGACAGCATTCCATACTATCAAAGTCCCAAAACTTTGTACCTAAGTCCAAAGAACTTTGGGAACAGTGCTACGAGTTCCAGTCGCTAAGCGAACAGTGATTGTATCACCTTCATGCGCTTTAAGCGCCTCAACGAATTGTTGACTTCCTTCAAGAGAAAGGCGCCAGGCATAATTCAAGACACTCCTGAGTCAATTATGATTGCCACGGCTTATCCAAACCATTTACAGTCGTTTGAGCGACTAGCAAGCCAGGTTTGTACTCTCGCCCCGTGTCATTAAGCACCGAGCTAATCGGGGCTAGGTTCCGTTTATTGTCACCTCTTAAAGGATAACAGAGCCTAGGTCTTACCCAGTAGGTCGCCCCGCACCTACTGAGTATCGACGTTTTCCCGCACCCTACCAGATCTCTGGTATAGGTCGGAGTTGGAGCTCTTTCAAGCTTTACGCAAATTTCGAAGATGGCAGGCCGGACGAAAATGTTTCGTGCTTCCGCTCATATAACATCTACGAATGGTCTTATGCTGTTTCACAGCTTGAAGAACCTCTTCTCCTTCCTCAACGACTGCACTTTATTTAATTATTTTAATTTTAAAACCTTACCCTAGCTACGTTAAAAAAGATTTTGGCCGCCAGATTTACATCTGGCTGCGACCACATTTGTTACCCATAGTAAATAGGATTTAAGTAACTAACTGTTTTAAAATTAGATAAAAGGGTATTTTATCCGTAAAGCAAATGTACCACAACAACGGTTCTCCAACAATGTGTGCCCCATTACACATTTTTGGTAGAGCAGCTTCACGAAGGCATGACAGTGAACAGCAAGGCTCCTATTAAGGATGTTCAGCAGTTTCTGGAAAGATAACTTGGTGTCGACAACCGTACACTACCGCTCACAAAGCAAAGGGATGATCTTTCAAGATTGCGAGGGGGTTCTTTAGTCTTCCTTATTTTGTGAAAAAAAAGTGTCCTATTCTGTGACTTTCCGATAAAAATGTCCTATTCTGTATAATTTCTTAATTAATTTACGTAACAGCACTTCTTTCGAACAACGTATGCTATACTAATTTGCCTTGCCAGTCGTCCAAACCAATGGCTTTCAATGTCTCGCAACATGCGTCGTGCCGCGAATGGTGATGCCACCGTGAAGGCGCGCGGTGGATCCAAGCTACGTGCAAGCCGCGCTCGTGCCCGCAATGGAATATTTGCCGGCGAGCAATTGGAGCAGCAATTTGGTCGAGCTAGCCTTTCGGAGTCGGCGCCCGAGTTCGTGCCTTCGGCCCAGCCATCGGTTCCGATGTTCAAGCGGTCAATGGCCTTTGTGACGGAGCGACGCGATATGTCAAAATCCGCAATATCTACGGGTACTTCTCGACGAACAGGTCGATTAATGACAGCAACTGCTGCCCATCTACGCAAGAAGATTGAGCCTGCGGCCAAGCAGCAGCAAATGATGGCGTCAAAAGGAAGCAAAGCAATAGCACGAGAAGAATATGTGAAATTGTCGAACAAGTCTCGACTAATAAGAACGAAAAACATTTCTACCCAGGAAAGAACGCAGCCAACCGCTAAGACCTTGGGTGTGTTTAAGTATGAGCGTCGCCGCCGCAAATTGTCGCTCACGTCATCGGAATTGCAATCACAAGAAGTCTTCGTAATACAGAAGAATGCCGACGCTGAGACTGTGATCAAACAGGAAATCGAGGTTTACCCCGAGTCTTCACCAAGTGCTTTTCCTCAACAACTTGCGCTATTCAGTCAGCAAAAGCGTCTGCCTCAGCGCGTAGCCAGTCGTGACGACGTCATCAACACGATTTTCAAAGCACTTTTTACAGGCAGTAAAGGAAAATGCAATCGTCCACGACAAGTGCTTAGCGCATTTGGGGATGACACTGGTACCGACACGGACGAACCAAATGAAGACTTTGTAAAGCGCGGACTTGCCTCCGCCCTCTTTAAAGACCAGCTTAATCTGCATATGCCATCATCCTTATCCAAAGCTGTGATTCCAGCAGTGGCAGCTGATAATTTTATTACTCCGAAATTTATGCATGCGTTGATGAATGCGCTTCGCTTCGAAGATTTCCGTGTCGCCAGCGCACGACTTGAAATTCTACGCGCCATTCGCAAAACTTTTTCCACTAAGAGATTGCATCTTTCACGAGCACTTGCTGACGCCATAGCTCTCCGTTTGGAGTACGTCCAATCCATTGAGACGCGTGCCCAGACTCTTGGAGTTGAAATATCGTCCAATAAAGTCATTGCCGATCACTTGCATGATCATGGACATGGATTCGTCGAGTTTTTGCGCTATTCGATTGAGCATATTGAAGAGAATCTGGTTGACACGCCGCCTTTAGAAGGATCAGACGCAGCTCGAGAACTAGAAGAACAGCGACAGGAGCTTGTGCGTAATTGCTTGGCCAGTCTAGTGTCTTTGTGGCGCGCGCACTGGATTGATCCAGCTGGTTCTGATGAGGACGAACTTATTAGTTGTGCCGGTCAATTTGTGGCCTACATGCCGTCTGCGACTGGTCCGCTTCTCAAGCGGTTGCTAAACTTTTGGCCCACACGCTTTCCTAAACAGGAAGTGTGTGCAACTCGCATGGTGGCACGAGTCATCATGTCTGGTCTCCCGCTTCACCAAGTGGATTCATCGCTAGCACTGCAGCGCCGTGTTTTCAAGCAACTGGCTCGTATTCTGAAAAGCCCACACGTAGACGCGGCAAAGGAAGCGCTGGCTTTTACGGGTTGTCAATTTGTATTGGTTCATTTCTTAAAGCAAGACAAGGTTATTTACGAGGTCATTACTGCTGCGCTACATGTCAACATAGAGAGCCACTGGCATAGTGGGGTGCGCAACACATCGGCGACTCATTTCGACCGCGCGTTAGACTTTGCATCGTAGTAAACGAAGTAGAAATTAAGGCGAAAATGTCAAAGCAAGCGTAATTTAATAAAAATATTCATTGGCAAATCTACCTCACTTGTCATCATGTTTGCCAGAACAGCCACTAAAGTCAAAGCCACAGGCCATAGAAATGAACAAGTATACAACAAAAAGCCCAAACACGACAAACAAAAGCCACAGTTTCAAGTTGCGCCTCCACATGGACTTGCGCAGGTGCGTGGACGAGCGCTCAAACTTTACCGATTGGCGATTCAGTTTGTCCGTGCGATCCACTAAAAGTTCAAACTTTTCACCTCGTTCGAGCACCTTTTCAATATTCTCTACCATGATATCCTTAACGTCGTCGATCTGCTGCTTGACCCGCGAAAGGGAATCCGTGTCAGGGTTGGCATTGTAATAGTCAAGGAGGCGGCGAATCTCGTGTTGAAAGTGGTCATTCATAGCAAAAGCTATAGCCGTGAGGGCATGTCCACCATACGTTTCCTGGAATCGATTCTTCATATCCTGTAAGAAGAGAAATGGAACACGACGCTTAAGGTCGTCATCCGCCATGCATAAATACGTTACGCCGCCTTCAACAATGTAGTGGAATATGTGGCGGTCATAGACATATGACATGCACCCGTCCGTACTCGGGATTTTGGCCAGCAGTACGCGCGTGACCGTAGGGAAATTACCAGACGTGGCCGTATACTCAGCCAATACCGTCTTTTCATGCGCCACGAGGGCGTAGACAATGGGCATCGCAGTTTCTTCAACGAAGGAACGCAGGCTTCAAATTATTAAATATTTGAGATATGGAATGTGCTCATTCTTGTAATAACAAAACAATCTTCTAGTTTTTGTATACA
>NC_090624.1:1202454-1236583 GCF_004359215.1 Bremia lactucae | reverse complement strand
AGTAATTAGACCCAGCACTCGGGTGTGGTGCACATTTGTGACCAACCCTTGTGTATGTGATGCACATGGGTGCATTCACATTAGGAAGGATAACGCCTAGCGTCATCCGTTACGCGAGGTATCTAGAAAGATACGCTCGCAATACATATTAAGTGTTATCTATAGAAATGACATTTTAATTGGTAGAAGTAGGTATTTATATTTAATACGATTAAATATAAATCAGTCTGAAAACTACTTCCTGCTTGGTAAGTGCGCACGAGGAGCCGGATTACCGCTCCCGTGACGACACTTAACCAAAGTACTTAGTGTGTTGGGTGAGGTCCCTTGCGCGCCCACCAAAACTACCACACTGCACGCAAGAGAAGCAGGTTAAACCGCTTCCTCGCTGTGCTAGGGTGTGTGTCTAAGAAGAGCGTGGCCGCATTACGACGTCAATGGCCTCTGCTTCATGATACAGTATTCCGAACGTGGAATCAGGTCGATTTCGTGTCGAGTGCCTTTTTTGTTAGGCAACTTATACGGTACGGAATCAGGGATTACATCCTTGAATTCGATCAAATCTTTATGTAAAGGATTCGTCTTCAAAGACTTCCAATATTGAGACGTAAAACGTTTCATCCGAGTCTTCTCGTCGAGGACACTTTCTCCATCGATGAGCTGCTGAAAATCCCTTTGTTCTTAGAAAATACTAGTGCCGACCGAATATCGTCCACGTAGTTGGCATCTGTGTACGCAGATCTGCTTGACTTTGCCACTACGCAGATCATGCAAGAACCGTTACAAGTACGCAGATCTGCTTGACTTTGCCACTACGCAGATCACGCAAGAACCGTTTACAAGTACGCAGATCTGCTTGACTTTGCCACTACGCAGATCACGCAAGAACCGTTTCGGCTTAGCGTTGGCAATTGAGCTATCTCCGAAGTTAACTTCGGAGGCGCTATCAGATCAAGTGTATAAGCACCTACACTTTATCCATTGTTTACTAAGTCATTTAATGTCCCAGTTTACTCTTTGGGACTTATTTTCAAAGGTACCTGGGAACCTTCGACCACAGGTTTCCGGGGACTTATCCCCGCAGATTATTGGGGGGCTTATTCCCTCAAGTTTTATTTGGGAAGTATCCTCCTCAACTGCCTCTAGCTGTGGTTGCGCATCCACAGCGATATCCTCTACGATCGGCTCTCTAGTCAATCTAGGGCTTTCGCACTGCCTCTTATAGACAGGCGTATCAAATATTCTTTGATGGTGTTTTTAAGCAAACATCCTTGTTTCGTACCACTCAACTTATTGGAGTGGTCGAACTTCGACCCTGCCTTTGCTTGTGCACAACCGTCGGTATCTAACTCCATAGCTTGATAATTTTTTACACTGAGGTCTAGTACAGTCGTGCAAAAGACCGACCCACAAGTGAGAGTTTGATACCAATATTACTGTAACAGATCCGCCTGCCGCTAAGCGCACTGTCATGCTCGTAAGAGGTATATCGTGCGTAACGAACTTGAGCCTGCAATCTTCTAGCGATTGGCGTCGCATAAAATTGTTCGACTAGATACTTAAGTGGCAATTTATGACGCTTTTATTTTTAAGGTGATGAGGTCAACCTCATCTCCTGGGGCAGTTTCAGCCAATGTTTGTATGTGAGAGCAACTTCGTCAAAATTCTTTTGACGTTGCTGGATCAGTAGGGCGCTCCGCACCTACTGAGCCTGACCGTTTTTTTACGATACGCATCGCCGTTGCAATTTCGCAACAGCGTCGGATCCGCGTCCTCCGCTGTTCGTAGCGGGAGGCCGATCTTTTCGCTCAGTTCTTCGAGGCACTGGCCATGGGGCACTACACTCATAGGCGCCCGTCTTTTGACAACGATTACATTTTTGTAATCGTTTGTAATTTGAAGAGCGAGGTTTCTCGCTCTCTACATAGGAGAGGTCCATAGGTTCTGGACTTTCATTTTTTGTCGTCTCGGAGGCCAGAGTGGACAAAGATTGTTGGGCGGTTAAGCTGAAGTCCTCCTGTTTCACTATAGAGATCACTTGGTCGAGCGACTCAAATTCAAACCGGAATAGGTGGGTCTTAACAGACCGTCTACAAGACCTATAATAATTACAGTTACCTGTGTTTGTTCATCAATTGGATGACTCACGATACAACTGACCAGGTAAGTGTATGATGGGCATAAGCGTGAAGGTCACGCTTATGCCGCTTCAAATCTAGAAGCTCGGCTTGAGCCCTGTATTCGGCACTTAAAGGCTCAAATGTTTGCCTAAGTCGGGTCTCAAATACCTTATACGACCCAAAGACTCATTGGTCGTGAAGCTTCAGCGCCAAGGCCTAAGATTTGGCACGTCCGGCTAAGTTGGGCATGCTGAATTTCATTTTGTCGCATAATCACCGATACAGCGAGCTTCAATGGCGTCGTCAAATTCGACGAACCATCTTAAAAGGGGCCGCCTTCGACTACCTTAAACTTAGAACGTTACGTTTCGGGTCTAGCAGCATGTAAATGATGCTGTCTTAACAGCTCTAATTGTTGAGCACCCTGTTCTCTCAACACATCCGCGTGTTGAGAGTCTTGTTTATGAAACAATGCTACTTTCTCTTGAGCCCCATCGACCTCGTGTTGTATAAACTAGGCCATGGATGCATGTCGTTCATCTGTGCTCAGAGTGAACAGGATGGTGCCAACGGCTAGCCCGTCTATGACCGAACCCGTCCGTTCGATTGCTCTCCAGTCAAGGTCACTTAAGTGAGTAACCCTTTGATGCGTTGCGTGATAGCCTTCTTGAGGGGCTTGAAAGCTCCCTCTTTCTTAATCCAACATGCCCATGTTTGATGGAACGTGCGTGGGCCGTTGAGCGGACTACGAAGTGCTATCTTGTGTAACGGGCACCCTTTGCTAGTACTGTTAACAGTACTAGACAACCTACACTTATTACAGTGAAGGTGGGGTGCCTCGATTACTTCACGTACACGATGTGCAGAGGTAGATTACAGGTAGCTAAGTTGTCTTAGCTACCAAAGATTACTTTTAAGGCTTTAGAATAGAGTAAAAGGTAAAATTTGAAAGAACATATCCTACGTAACGATCATCTAGTCACTTCTGACTTTATTATATTACTAACAAACTAGGTATGGCGCCTCCTTGCGCACCGTACAATCGCGTCTTATAATGATTGGCGGAATTGACTTGATTAAATCAATCAAACAATAGAACTTATGTCTCATGGCGTCAAAATTTCCAAATTTGGTAATATTAGAACTATTAAGTCAAAGTTATTAAGGATAATAATTTTGTCTTCTATATTTATTTCGTCTCATAAGATATTATATTTATTATTTATCTTATAACAAATAATATATTTTTAACGGGATACTCCGTTACAGTGCGTATCCTTAAGCGGTGCTACTAGACAACCTCTTCAAATTTTAAGCTAAAACCGAAGGCAGATGGGACGGAGTCGAGCCCACACGGAGAAATTTTCAAGGAAAATTAAACTTTTAAACTTTCGGGTGGTGGGTCGTTAGCCATGTCCGCAATTAGTGAAGTAAGAGTGAAGTATTCTGCTCAATTCGATAGCTCATGTAGGCGGGCGCTTCTAAAGCGGCCTCCACTACAAGCACACACCTGCTAGCACAGCGAGGAAAAGGTTTGAACGTCTTCTCTCACGTGCAGTGAGGTAGTTGGTGGGCGCCTGACGCGACCTCACTTAACGAACTTGTGCTTCAGAATAAGTGTCGCTATGGAAGCGTACTCGTCTGCACGTGCGCACTTGTTATCAAGAAAGAAGTTTAAGACTGATTTATATTCATTAGAATTAAAATGAAGCCTTCTTAACCAATAAATAGATGCCATCTCTGTAGGTGTGGCATCTCTACGTGACGAGCGTATTGTTCTGGATACCTCAGCTCGCGGATGACGCTAGACGTCATCCCTTTCACTGTGAATGCACATATGTACATCACCTACACAAGGGTAGGTCACTATGTAAGTCTCACCCTAGTGACAGGTCAAATTACTTCATATAAAGTAATTGACTTCCCGTCAAGGTGTGTAACATTAGGCACTAGCCCTTTACACCACACCCCCTCTTTAAGAATGATTTTACATTTAGTAGGATCGTCAACGGGAAAAAAGGCAATAAACTAACCGCACCTCTCGCCTAGAATGGCAAGATGACGTACATTCTTATCTATATCTCATTTCAAAGCTGAATACAAGCCGGGTAAGTCGAATGTCTTTCTTGGCTGACGCGTTATCGCGCAGACTAGACTTCGAGGCAAGATACCAGGAAACTATGTCTCGTGCTACGGCACAAGTTGAGTCGTCAACGTCAGCCGTGAACGCTGCCACGTCACAAGCTGGTTGTGGCGGATGTATTACGCACGGTAGCGAATCCTTGGGAATGGAGCAAGCGATTGCTCTACGTGGAGTTCACTATTAAGAGCAGTGTCCAGGCCGTCCCGTTTTACATTAACGGACTGCGCCATTCTCGGGCGCCAGTCTCGTTTGTGCACAGCTCGAGTCTTTGTGAGGAGGGCCCCTCACTACGCTCGGTGCAATTGAGAAAGAGGGACACAGTCTAAAAATTCGCCCTCGTGACCCTGCCAATTTGCGTCACGACACCTAAGAGTGTCAGTGCGGAGTCACGGCCACACATCCTTAGGCTTCTAAACGATAACGACGTTTTGTTACTGACAACTACGTCCTATGATTGAACTCTCAGCAGTGTCATAGGCGAGTTTGACACTAATAGCGTGAGCGAGGCAGGCTCAACGCTTTGTGTATGTGCGATAAGCCATCACGCGAAAAGTCCGTGATGCGATGGCAAGCGCACAGGACAATCAAAAACAATATACGGACCAACAGGTCGCAAAAAACAATGAATGCTTTAATGCGGGAGAAAAGGTAATATAGTGTACTGCTACTCGACCTAAAAGACAGTTTCTGTATTACCTGGTGGTACTACGAAAATTACTGCCGCTTTTTCCTGGAGTTATAAACAAGAAACATTCATTCTGAGTTGTTAATTAGAAAGCGGCATCGGGCAGGCCTTTTCATATTTTTGACTCCAGAACTACTGCAGTCGCGAACAAGTCACTACCATCCTCTCTGCCAGGTTTGAAGGCCTAGATTATAGCCTCCCCCCCCACCGCACATGAAGACGCATCCAGTCTTGTACGTGGGTCGTCAAAAACGTTATGTAGATCCAGGCGAGATCGCATATCCCATCCGTCTAAGGAGACCGATGGTGACGCCGACCGTGGGTCCAGCGTCGATCAGGTGCGGGTGACGAGGAAGTTAAGCGATTTACCACCGAAAAATATTTTCTACTATGATATGGACTTAAAGATCGAGGGATATCGCGCGCGTAACGCGGATCTCTCAGCATCAGCTTTCTAAAAGGTCTAGGCGAAGTTTCAACCGTTCGAAACCCTGGCGATCCTTCAAGCGAACCTCGTGGAGATCCGAAGTCGTCGCAAAACCTGACCTACGAGATCCCCGATCCGTCTTTCAGCAGCGCTCAGCGTCTGCGACTGAACGGAAGCAGGATAGGCCGCCGCGAGTAGTTGGGCAAAATTGCCACTCCTATTGGCCCCGCCTGCATTAGTGGATGCTGCTGGGAACCAACGCTTCCTTGTTGAGAGGTTTGCCCACCGCTCCATGAAGCATAAGCTTCAGATCTTCGTCCAGTGGAGAGGATATCCGAAGAGTGTTGACTCTTGGGAATTGATTGACGCCTTGTGCGTCGACGTGCCGGGACTGGTGTCTGCCTATGAAAAGGAGCACCAGTTTGAGCCGCTCCGCTAGTTTCAAATGGACTAGCAGGAGTAGCGTGATAAGGAGAGCAGGGAGTACAGTACCGCCCATGATTTCTCTCACACGCAAGCGAGCGATGTTATTTCGCTGCGACCGTTGCTTCGCCACATCGCTGTGTGGCTAAAACGGCGCAGGGATTCTACTTCGTACTGGCTAATTGATTTATGTGAACGCAACGCGACCGAAATCGGGAATACCCGGCAAAGTAATTTCCCCTGAGCTTTCCATGAACTTTTAGACACCATTATAATTATGAGCGTCTATAGTGCGCACTCTAAGAGCGACGCACCAATTCCGTCTGATTGAGGCCATTCGGATGGATACGGCATCGGTGGTCACATAGCCGCGTTCAATACGACTAAGATGTGACACCGCCTGGACACATTCACGTGCCGTCAGTGGAGCTTTTACCTCAGGCTCTTCTGCGTCAGGCCTATTGTGAGTGATGGTCTGGACGACAGGTGTTGTGGTTCTACCCAACTGAGAAGCAGCTCAACGTTAGGCATCTCCATGTTAGAAGCAATTGGTGAAATTTGGATGGGCAATAAAGCACCAACACCATTTCTTGTTAGCTCGCTGTGCTCGTCGCTACTATGAGGTGATGGCAGCGGTGTTGACATATTGTAGTCAACAAAAAAAGAATCGAAGGATCCACATCGTTACTGTGCAATGTAAGGATGTGGATCCGTCATTTATTTATTTTTGTTATGGATCATTAAGTCCAATTAGCAGCGCGACAGCAGCAGCAGTGGCTGTCGGCGTTGTAACTGAGGCACTAGGCGACGGCGGCGTTTTATCGCGGCGAGTGCGCTTCGTGTAAGGTTGTTTGGGTGTCTTCGCAGACGACTCATCAGCTTTGCCCCTTTAGGTGACATGTCAAACGCCGTGTGATGTCACCCGGGTAGGTGCACACACAGGTCGCTTAAGGAGAGGACAAGTTTTTAGTACGCTCTGCATAACTCTTGCTGTACTTATGCACGAGCTTCAGGAATTGGCGTATATCTTCACATGTCGTGAGGTTGGCCATTCCTTTACCGAATTCACCTTGCCTGGGTCTGCTCGTACACATGTGTGCGTACGATGCAGCCTAGCTCATGTATTCGGGGATTCCTTTGACGAATCGCACCTTTGTAAGTTGGCGTACAGTCGGGCGTCACCAAAGTCTTCAACACAGCGTCCAAATGACGCTTGTGCGACTCTATGTCTCTGAGTTCATCCTCGGCCCTACTATGCACGAATACATCGTCAAAGTAATGGGGCGTGTGGACACGGTTGCTGAAGCATAACGTGAGCCACCGCTTGGTTGAATGTCGCTGGTGCGATTTGCAAACTTTGTGGCATCACAAGTAACTCCCAAGACATGAGCTTACTGCCGTTTTGGCAACATCGGACTCTCTCATGAGTACCTGATAGTAGTCACCTTTTTTATAATTAACGCGAAATGATAGTTAACTTTTCCACGGAGTTCAACAAGACATCTTTTCGCGGGATTGGCGTTTGCGCCGGTATAGTGGCCGTGTTCAGCTTATTGTAAGCGTGAATACGCATCATCCATCTTTAGCCTTAAGCACACAGAGGTCGGGCCACAGTAAGGCGACGTGCTCTCACGTACATGTTACGCGTTGACTCGCTTGTCTAAAAACTCATCGATATAATCGACTTGTTCCTTCGGCAACGGCCATTGCCTGGTCACACAATACTCGGTGTCAGATTCCAAAGCACGTCGTGCCCGATTCCTTTATAGGCCGGTAGGTGACTCGGCTCTTCTTCTGAGAATACATCACGGAGTTTCCACAGAAATTTAAGAACTGGGCTGTCTTTCAAGGCATCCTAGCCTGAGCATCGAATCGTTCCTTTTCTTGTTTCTAAGACACTCTTGTCCAATGTGGTCGACGAGCAACAGTCCACCAAATTCTCTTATAGAACTGGTGAGACTACATCGTGGATCTCCCCTTCCTTAAGTTCGAGCACCTCAACTGAGGATGCCTCCGCCATTTTGTCTTCGACGACCTCAAACATCTCGTTCGAAGGCCCGCCCTCTTTAATCGGGACTGATTCAAAGGTCACTCGTTTTGACGTGCCTTTGATCGTCCGTATTTGTAGGGTACTCGCTTTCTGAATCATCATGACATTTGACCTGGAAGTAGGTGCCGTTGCTCTCTAGGCTAACGCAACACCTCTACTACACCAGGCTCTAGGCTCCGTGCCGGTTCATGCGACGCTTGACTTCCTGTCAGCTCGCTTTCAACTGCCACAGACTCTCGGCTCTGTGAAGGCCCATTGTAAGCATGACTATTTGTCATAGTCCTTCTCATTACACAAGTCTCTCCGAGCTGGGAAGGACTTTGTGTCACCTGACTTCGTGTCGGTACACTTTCAACTGTGCTGGACATGGTATCAGATGCATAGGCCTCTCGCAGGAGCACATCCTTTCAAATGTTCTGCATAGAGTTAGCAACTGTGCGTGCATGCCAGTCTATCCACGGTTGATGTCTTGCAAACCATGGCATGCCTAGAATGAGGTCACACGTATTCTTCATAACTAGCACCGTGAGCTTTCTCTACAGGAGAAGTCACTGAAACTGAAGGTGAGTTCAACCTGAACTCCCTCTGACTTAACGAGCGCGCCGTTCGCTAAACGAACGGTCGCCTCTTCTTCCTTGCCATCCTGGCGAAGCGACTCATACATCGCCGGTCTCTTTGTTATAGCCGCGAGTTTTACAAATCCTAATGCACCCGAATTCACAAGATTGGTCATCACATGGTCATTCGAGCGCTACAGACCAGCCGTATTGAAGTCCAAAACTTTGGAACCAAAGGGACTATGCTGCTCATTTGTTCGATAACTCTGAATCGAAGGGTAGCTTCAGAGTCCGCGCCAGTAGGGCATCCCGCCCCTACTGCGATCCTGTATTTCTCAAACCCTCAGTGGTTGATGCAGAACTGTTGCGTTTTGCACGATGGTTCTTGCAAACACCCTTCGGATAGAAAGTCCTCTTGCTGTGCGACATAGCACTAGCAGGGACTCTAGCATAGCAGCGAGCCACCATATGGCCGCGCTTGCCGCACTTGTAGCAGACTACATCTACATTGCCCCACTCCATAGGAGTGGCATTTACCCTTTCGGCCAACGGCTTATACCAAGCTATCCCCGAGGTACTATTAAAGGATTGCTCCTCCGCTAAGACAGTTTGGATCGCCTCTTCCAGCATCGACGGCACCTTTCTGATAAGTACTTGTTGCGATGGGACCGTGCCAAAGTTTGTATTTGAACGTGAACACCTTAATGTGTTACGGTATCGGACCCACAGCGATGGCTACCGACAGCGAGCGCGTCTCCTGCACATATTCTTGTAGGTATCAATTCGCCTATCAAGCTCCAAAGTAGCGCCTAAAGCCAAGCTTCGTTGTTCGGCGGCTGATATATGGCGCGAATATCTGTCTTATGGAACGCCCATGATGAAAACACCATTCCGTCCGTAAGCCGACTTTGAGGTCTTACCGTGCAAATGCGATATGGCGTACGACACCATCATCGAGGACGGCGAGCTACGCTACACAGCATCACCCCACAGCGAACAGCCAGTGGACAACCGTGTGCGCTGCAGTTCCATCGAATTGGGTGGGTCCATCCGAATGGGCCTCGGCTGATAAGGCCGGGTGATGAGCGTCTCAATAGTCCTGTTGAGAGCCTCGTCCCGAGCCTGCTCACGCTTAAGCTCATCCTGAGTCTTAAGGATAGACTCCACCGCAGCATGGCTATGTGCCTCGGACGCGGCCATTCGCTGTTTGAGCACAAACGCCTCAAGCTGCTTTAACTGAGCAACATGTTGCTCAGGACGACTGTTCAAGAGTCTGACCGGGGCTTGCTCACCAAGTCCCTGTGATGAGTGCTAAGCCACTTCCCGATGATGTTCGGAGAGGAAGGGAAATGAGCCCAATCGATATTGAGGCTCACACTCACTGACACGCTCAGAGATGCGGGTCGTGTACGCGGGCGCTTCTGAAGCGCCTTCGCACAATAAGCATACCGTCTGGCACAGCGAGGCAGGGGTTGACCATCTTCTCTCACATGCAGTGAGGTAGTTGGTGGACGCCTGAAGAGACCTTACATAACGAACTTGAGCATTAGAGCAAGCAACGCCACGGAAGCGTTTACCTGTCTTCACGTGAGCACTAGTTGTCTTAAAACTCGTTTAAAGCCTAACCTAATTTATATTCAATGGAATTAAATATAAAACTTTTTGTAACCAATGAATAGTTGCCATCTCTGTAGATGTGCATCCCTCCTACCTGGCGAGGATATTGTTCTGAATATTTCGACTCGCGGATGACGCTAGACGTTATCCCTTTCAATGCGAAGGCACCTATGTGCATCACACACACAAGGGTGGGTCACTATGTGATCATCACCCTAGTGGCATGTCAAATTACTTCACATAAAGTCATTGACTCTCTCTTGAGTGTACTTAACGGGTAGGCACTTAAGCCCGTTACAGCTCATGTTTGCCAGGCGTAAAATTAGAAACTTGAAAAATCTGTTGGATGACGTAATGTCTATTCCTTCAAAACACTTGGTCGGTTATAGGAAATAATATGTATGTAACGGGACCGTACGGCATGAAGCTAGTAAAAGACTCGATAGTATCAAGTGCTACCGAGTTCTCATATGCAACAAATTTTCAGTTGCGGTTGAGTCAGTAGAGTTTCAAAGAACGCGGCAATATCCGTCCCATGCGCAGTCCCCCAAATTGAGCATTGAGTGCGCCCAGTGGACTCCTTCTAGTGAGCCAGAGTTATGCAAACGTTTCGTTTGGAAATGATAGCTTGCAATGAACTAAAGTTGCCCAAATGTTACATAGCCCCCGTTAGTTGAGCTTGGTGTACTTAAGGGGATGCTCAATTACTTTAATAAGGTAATTAGACCCACCACTTAGGTGTGGTTCACATTGTGACCAACCCTTATGTATGTGATGCGCATAGGTGCATTCTTATTAGGAGAGATGACGCCTAGCGTCATCCGTATGCGTCATCCGTTACGCGAGGTATCTAGAAAGATACGCTCGCAATACATATTAGTGTTATCTACAAAGATGACACTTTGATTGTTAAAAATAGATATTTTATATATAATACGATTAAATATAAATCAGTCCGAAAACTACTCCCTACTTGGTAAGTGCGCACGAGGAGTCAGATCACCGCTCTCGTGACGACACTGTACTAGAATACTTAGTGGGTCGCTAAGGCGCCCACCACAATTACATCACTCCACGCAAGAGAAGACGGTCTAACCGCTTCCTCGCTGTGCTAGAGTGTGTGGTTAAGTAGAGCGTGGCCGCATTAAGACGTGCCCGCCTACACTTGGTAGCACTTGAAATCCTTCCCACGATTCGCATCTCTGCGTGTGTACTCGATGATGAGCCTCAATATCGATTGGGCTACCTCACTGAACATCATCAGGCGGTAGCAGGGCACTTGGCGCAGAGACTTGGTCAACAAGCCCTGGCCAGGCTCTTGGGCAGTCCTCCCGAGCAATATGTTGCTCAGTTGGAGCAGTTAGAAGCATTCGTGCTCGGACAGCAGAGAGCTGCGTCCGAGGCACAGAGCCATTCTGCGGCGGAGTCCGTCACTCAGACTCAGAATAAGCTGAGGCATGAGCAGGCCCGGGGCGAGGCACTGTTGAAATGCTCTCTGCTTGGCCGCATCAGCCAAGGCCCATTCGGATGGACCCGTCCAAGTTCAATGGAACTACAGTGAACACGACTATTCACTGGCTGTTAGCCGTGTAGCAATGCGGTGTCGCCCAGCTCATCGAGGACGACGGCCGGATGGTGCGTACGCCATGTCGCACCTGCGCGTTAAGGCCTCAGAGTTGCTTACTCGGCGCTTATGGCGGACCTGAAGGAGTTCCCTACATGAGCGATCTTTAAGACAAAGATTCGCGGCATGTACCAGCCGTCGAACAACGAGGAGTTGCTTTAGGCGCGCTTCTTCGGTGCGCGACAGGCGAAGCAATCTCTGCAAGAGTATGTGCAAGAGATGCGCTCGCTGTCGGCATCCATTACCGTAGGTCCGATTCCGGAGCACATTAAGGTGCCCATGTTTATGAACCGATTACGGCATGGCCCATCGCGACAGGCCCTTTTCAGAAAGGTGCCGTCGACGATGGAAGAGGCAATCCATATTGCCTTAGTTGAGGAGCAATCCTACAACAGTGCCTCGGCAACAGCTTAGTATAAGCCGTCGTCCGAGAGGTCAGATGCCACTCCCATGGAGTTGGGCAATACAGACGACGTTGTCTGTTTTAAATGCGGCAAGCGCAATCGTATAATGGCTCGCTGCTATGCCAGGGTCCCTGCTGGAGCAAAGATGCCTAGCAAGAGGACTCCCTTCCCAAAGGGCGTTGGCAAGAACCAGCCTGCGAGATGCATGAGTTCTGCATCAACCGCTGAAGGTTCGGGAAATGCAGGAGCGCAGTAGGGGCGGGATGCCCTACTGACGCGGACTCTGAAGCTACCCCTAAGTTCAGAGTTGTGGAACACCTGGGTAGCACAGTCCCTGAGGTTTCGAAATTTTGGACCTCAACCATGCTGGTCTATAGCGCTCAAGCACGAGGCTATGCCCAGGTGTTGACCCTCCTAGTGTATACGGGTGCATCACAAAATCTTGTGAATCTCGCGGCTCTAAGAAAGAGACCGGCGATGTTTGAGTCACTTTGCCAGGATGGCAAGCGAGAAGAGGCGACCGTTCGTTTAGCGAACGGCGCGCTCGTTAAGTCTGAGGGAGTTCAGGTAGAACTCGCCTTCAGCTTTAGTGACTTCTCTTGTAAAGAGAAGTTCACAGTGCTAGGAATGGAAAGTCCGTATGACCTCATCCTAGGCATGCCATGGTTGGCAAAGTACCAACCATGGATAGACTAACGTACACGCACAGTTACAAACTCTACGCAGGACACCGTAAAGGATGTGCTCGTGCGAGAGGCCTATGCAACTGATGTCGTGTCGAACACAGTTGAGGGTGCGTTGACGGGATGTCAAACGTCACCAATTCCTACCCAGCTCGTGGAGACTGAGGTAGTGAATAGGACGATGACAAGTAGTCATGCGTCCGAATGTCCTGCACAGAGCCGAGAGCCTGTGGCAGTAGACGGCGAGCTGACAAGAAGTCATGCGTCGCATGAACCGGCACAGTGCCTCGAGCATGGTGCGGTTACAAGGATTGCGTCAGCCAGGAAAGTAACGGCACCCGCTTCCTAGTCAAAGGTCGTGGTGACTCAAGAACGAGTATCCGACAAATTAGGACGATCAGAGGCACGTCTAAACGAGTGGCCTTTATTACAGTTCCTATTAAGGACGGGCCTTCGATTGAGGTGCTCGAGGCCATCAAAGACGAAATTGCGGAGGCATCCTCAGTTGAGGGGCTCCGGCAAGGCTTTAAATCTGCCGAAGAGATAGTAAATCTCCCGGAGATGTCGTGTGATCTGTTCCTTGCCAAATTAAAGGAAGGAAAGATCCACGAAATAGTCACACCAGTTACAGAAGAGAATTTTGTGAGAAAGTTTGGCCTAAGTAGACCTCTCTAACTTCTGAAAGATGTCACTCGTCGTCCACAATGGACGAGATCGTCCTAGAAACGCGCAAAAATAAACGGTTCGCTGCTCAAGGCTGGGATGCCTTGAGAGAGAGTCCATTCTTTGGGGTTCTGTGGAAACATCGCGATAGGTTCCCAGAAGAAGTGTTGAGCCGCCTACCAGCAGATAGGGACATCGGGCACGAAATAGACCTCGAACCTGGCACCAAGTATTGTGTGACCGGGCAGTGGTCGTTGCCGAAAGAACAAGTCAATTATATCGATGAGTATTTCGACAAGCGAGCCAAGGCGGGACATGTGCATGAGAGCAAATCGCCTCACTGCAGCCCGACTTTTTGTGTGCGTAAAGCGCGTGGTTCATGCTTATAATAAGCTGAACACGGCGACCATACCGGCGCAAACGCCAATCCCGCGGAAGATGTTCTGTTGGAATCCATGGGAAATTCAACNAGAAAGGTGCCGTCGACGATGGAAGAGGCAATCCAAATTGCCTTAGTTGAGGAGCAATCCTACAACAGTGCCTCGGCGACAGCTTGGTATAAGCCGTCGGCCGAGAGGACAGATGCCACTCCTATGGAGTTGGGCAATGCAGACGTGGTCTGTTTTAAATGCGGCAAGCGCGGCCATATGATGGCTCGCTGCTATGCCAGGGTCCCTGCTGGGGCAAAAATGCCCAGCAAGAGGACTCCCTTCCCAAAGGGCGATGGCAAGAACCAGCGTGCGAGACGCATGAGTTCTGCCTCGACCACTGAGGGGTCGGGAAATGCAGGAGCGCAGTAGGGGCGGGATGCCCTACTGACGCGGACTCTGAAGCTACCCCTAAGTTCAGAGTTGTCGAACAAATGGGTAGCATAGTCCCTGAGGTCTCGAAATTTCGGACCTCAACCCTGCTGGTCTATAGCGCTCATGTAAGAGGCTATGACCAGGTGATGACCCTCCTAGTGGATTCGGGTGCATCACAAAATTTTGTGAAACTCGCGGCTCTAAGAAAGAGACCGGCGATGTTTGAGTCGCTTTGCCAGGATGGCAAGCGAGAAGAGGCGACCGTTCGTTTAGCGAACGGCGCGCTCGTTAAGTCTGAGGGAGTTCAGGTAGAACTCGCCTTCAGCTTTAGTGACTTCTCTTGTAAAGAGAAGTTCACAGTGCTAGGAATGGAAAGTCCGTATGACCTCATCCTAGGCATGCCATGGTTGGCAAAGTACCAACCATGGATAGACTAACGTACACGCACAGTTACAAACTCTACGCAGGACACCGTAAAGGATGTGCTCGTGCGAGAGGCCTATGCAACTGATGTCGTGTCGAACACAGTTGAGGGTGCGTTGACGGGATGTCAAACGTCACCAATTCCTACCCAGCTCGTCGAGACTGAGGTAGTGAATAGGACGATGACAAGTAGTCATGCGTCCGAGTGTCCTGCACAGAGCCTAGAGCCTGTGGCAGTAGACGGCGAGCTGACAAGAAGTCATGCGTCGCATGAACCGGCACAGTGCCTCGAGCATGGTGCGGTTACAAGGATTGCGTCAGCCAGGAAAGTAACGGCACCCGCTTCCTAGTCAAAGGTCGTGGTGACTCAAGAACGAGTATCCGACAAATTAGGACGATCAGAGGCACGTCTAAACGAGTGGCCTTTATTACAGTTCCTATTAAGGACGGGCCTTCGATTGAGGTGCTCGAGGCCATCAAAGACGAAATTGCGGAGGCATCCTCAGTTGAGGGGCTCCGGCAAGGCTTTAAATCTGCCGAAGAGATAGTAAATCTCCCGGAGATGTCGTGTGATCTGTTCCTTGCCAAATTAAAGGAAGGAAAGATCCACGAAATAGTCACACCAGTTACAGAAGAGAATTTTGTGAGAAAGTTTGGCCTAAGTAGACCTCTCTAACTTCTGAAAGATGTCACTCGTCGTCCACAATGGACGAGATCGTCCTAGAAACGCGCAAAAATAAACGGTTCGCTGCTCAAGGCTGGGATGCCTTGAGAGAGAGTCCATTCTTTGAGGTTCTGTGGAAACATCGCGATAGGTTCCCAGAAGAAGTGTTGAGCCGCCTACCAGCAGATAGGGACATCGGGCACGAAATAGACCTCGAACCTGGCACCAAGTATTGTGTGACCGGGCAGTGGTCGTTGCCGAAAGAACAAGTCAATTATATCGATGAGTATTTCGACAAGCGAGCCAAGGCGGGACATGTGCATGAGAGCAAATCGCCTCACTGCAGCCCGACTTTTTGTGTGCGTAAAGCGCGTGGTTCATGCTTATAATAAGCTGAACACGGCGACCATACCGGCGCAAACGCCAATCCCGCGGAAGATGTTCTGTTGGAATCCATGGGAAATTCAACTATCTTTTTCGCGTTGAATTTAGAGAATGGCTACTATCAGGTACTCATGAGAGAGTCCGATGAAGCTAAAAAGGTGTAAGCACCCCAAGGTCTTTGGAGTGGCTTGTGATGCCCCAACGTTTGAAAAATGCACCAGCGACATTCAACCGAGTGGTGGCTCACGTGATGCGTCGGCACCGTGCCTACGCGCCCCATTACTTTGTCGATGTATTCGTGCATAGTAGGGCCGAGGACGGTCTGAGCGCAAAAGAGTCGCACAAGCGTCATTTACTCGCTGTGTTGCAGACTTTGAAGGACGCCCAATTGTACGTCAACATGCAAAAGTGCGTCATAGGGGTCCCTAAGATACCTGTGCTGGGCTGCATCGTAGGTACATATGGTGTACGAGCAGACCCAGACAAGGTAAAATCAGTAAAGGAATGGCCAGCCCCACGGCATGTGAAGGATTTGCGCCAATTCCTAGGGCTCGCTAATTACCTGCATAAGTATTGCAAGAATTATGCTGAGCAAACTAAACCATTACCTGACCTCCTTAAGAAGACGCAGAACAGGGTTGGTTAGAAGAACAAGATGATGCGTTCACATCAGTAAAGCAATCTCTTGTTAAGACATTGCAAGAAGCAGATAAGCTTCTTAGCGTCGTCTGCGATGCGACCTTTTTTTGCAATCGGCAGCGCGCTTATGCAGGTGGAGGACGACGGCGTTGACCGTGTCATCTCTTATCAGTCCCGGCTTTTAAAAGCCGCGGAACTGAATTGCCCTGAGCATGACAAACAGCTACTTCAGTAAAGTATGCCCTTGTCAAGTTTCGGGTGCACTATTTGGCACTGAATCATTTGTGATTAATACGGATCACGCATCACTGCGGACCGCAATAAACTTACCGCAACTCTCGCCTACAATGGCAAGATGGCTCACATTCTTCTCTGAATTTAATTTCAAAGTTGGACATAAGCTGGGTAAGTCGGATACTTGGCTGACCCTTTATCGCGCAGACCAAACTTCGAGGTTAGACACCACGAAAGTGTGTCTAGTGCTTAGCACAACTTCAGCCGTGAACGTTGGCAGCCATGAAGGCATGTCACGTGACGAGCTCATTAGCCTCTGATATACAAGAGAGCTACAGTCAAGACGAACATTGTCGCCTGCTGTTGGATCACTTTGGTGGACGAAAGGTTTTCTTCCGTCGCACCTGAAAGGTAAGCCAAATCGCTTTAACTACAGCGATGGCCTGTTATGGCGTCAGCTGTTACCTTGTGATCCCTTGAGAATCTATGTGCCTCATGACACAGATCTCAAGCTATCAGTATTGCACGAGCTCCATGATGCGCCATCAAGAGGGCATCTGGGCCGTGAAAAGACATTCTTACGAGTGTCAGAGGAATTTTGGTGGCCACATCTAAATCGATGGGTGGTCAACTATGTTCGCTCTTGCGAAGAGTGTCAGCGTATTAAGCCTGCACCGTCCAGCAGTGCGCCACTGAAAAACCGCTACCGATTCCAACGGATTGTTGAAAGTCAGTAAGTCTGGACTTCATGTTTGCATGCCGCCCGACCACATGGGTCGGACGGGGCTCGTCATCTTTGTAGATAGACTGAGTAAAATGGTGCATTAAGCATAATGTAAAACATCGATCACAGACAAGGAGGCAGCTCACTTGTTCCCGGATCATGTATCCCGACTACACGAGATGCTCGAGTCCAAATTATCGGACCGGGATCCACGTTTTACGTCTGATTTCTGGCGACATGTGTTTGAGCTGCTAGGTAGCAAGCTCCACCGCAGATCATCCCCAGACCGATGGCCAAACAAAACGTGCCAATTTTTTGGGTCGTGGCGGATGTCTTACGCACTATAGCAACTTCCAAAGAAAAGAGTAAGCAATTGACTTTTGTGGAGTTCGCTATAAATAACAGTGTCCACGCCAGTACGGGTGAGACACCGTTTTATATTAACGGACTGCGCCATCCTCAGACGCCAGTCTCGTTTGTGCGCAGCTCGAGTCTTAGTGGGGGAGGGCCCCTCACTATGCTCGGTGCGATAGAGAGACATAGTTTCGTCAATATGACGGTGACCCGCGAGGGTATCATCTTAACGACAGAAACTTGCCCTAGCGACCCTGACAATTTAGCAGTGGTCAATAAAACTACGTCCTATGACCGACCTCTTAGCGGTATCATTGGCGAGTTTGATGCTAAAAGCATGAGCGAGGCTTAACGCTTTGCTAATGAGCGATAAACCATCACGCGAAAAGTTTTTGACGCGATGGCAAGCGCACAGGACAAGCAAAATGAATTTGCGGACCGAAATGGTCGCAAAAATAATGAACGCTTTAGAGCGGGTGACGTTATGGGTCGTCTGAAACGGTATGTAGACATGCTCTTATCCGTCTAAGGAGACCATGGTGACGCCGACTGTGAGTCGAGCGTCGATTGGGTGAGGGGTACGGTGAAGGCGTAAACCTTTCAGCCGAATGACTCCTCCCACCACGAAATGGGCTCGGAGAGCGAGGGATACCACGCGCATAATGCGGATCCCTCAGCATCAACTTCTCCAGGATGTCTAGCAGAAGGTTCAGGCGTTCATAAACCTGACCATCCTTCGCACGGATATTCGGCAGATCCGAGGTCAGTCGCAACACTTGACCCTCGAGATCGGCAATACGTCGTTCAGTAGCGCTTAACACCTGCGACTGAACGGACGAAGGTAAGGCAGCCACGAATAGGTGGGCGCGATCGCCACTCCTATCGGGCGCCGCCTGCACTGATGGATGCGGATGGGAATCAACGCTTCCTTGTTGGAGTGTTGCTTGCCCACAGCTCCGTGAGGCAAAGGTATCAGACCCTCGTTCAATGGAGGTTATTCGAAGAGTTTCGTCTTGGCAACCGATCGATACCCTACGTATTGATGTGCCCGGCTTGGTGAATGCCTATGAAAAGGAGCGCCAGCTAAGGCCTCTTCGCTAGTCTCAAATGGACTAGCAGAGGTAGCGTCGTGAGAAGAAACAGGGGGTACAATACCGCCCATGATTTCTTTCACACGCAAGCGAGTGAAATTAATTCGTTGCCACCGCTGTTTCATCGCATCGGAATGCGGATGAATGTGGCGCAAGAATCTCGCCTCGTATCGGTCGGGCGTTTCATTTGAACGCAACACGACTGGGATCGAGAAAATACGCCCAAGCGATTTTGCCTGAACCTTTCGTTATTTAAAGACGCCATAATAATTATGTGCGTCTAGAAGAGCACGCTCTTGGTCCGTTTAAACGAGGCCATTTAGATGGAGGGGCATCGGTGATGTGCACCCGTCACATAGCCACGTTCTAAACAACTGGCTTGTGACACCGACTGAGCACGTTAACGTGTCGTCGGCGGCGCTTTAGGCTCCAAATCCTCTATGTCAGAACCATTGTAGATAATGGTCTGAGCATAAGGCATTGTAAATTTACCCAACGAAGAAGCGACTGCGCCTTTACGGGAAGCGCTCTCATTAGCCGTCGCTGCGCTATCCAGTGCAGACGACGAGACAGCATTCGTAAATGTTGTTGTCTCCATATTGTGAGCAATGAGAGAAGTTTGGATGGACAAATATGCCCCATCATCCTTCCTCATTAGCTCGTTGTCCGCATCACTACTATGAGGTGACAACAACGGTGTCGACTCATTGCAGCCGACAATGAGCGACGGATCAACATCCTCACTATTAAAGTGGGATGGATCCTTCAGCCCTGTTAGCGTGACAGCAGCAGTAGCTGTCGGCGTTTCGACTAAGGCATTGGACGCTGCCGGCGTTTAACGCGGTGCGTGCGCTAAGCGCGAGGTTGAGTGGGCTTCTTCACAGACGACCACCAACGTGGCCCCTTTTAGGTGGCATCTTTGGCGCCGTGTATGAAAACACAGGTCGCTAGAGTGACTGAGTGAATTAGCGGCGCTTAAGCAGCTCGCAGTTCCTCCTTCCTCTTCGACATTTTTTAAAAAAAATGTAAATTCGTTCTTAGGGGGGGAATGTAAAGAGCAAAAGTTGCCCTAGTGTTACACAGTCCCCGATAAGTGAACTTAGTGTACTTAGGGGGATGGTCAATTACTTAAATAAAGTAATTAGACCCACCACTCGAGTGTGGCTCACATTGTGACCAACCCTTGTGTATGTGATGCAAATAGGTAAATTCACATTAGGAGAGATGACGCCTAGTGTCATCCGCTAGCGTCATCCATTCGCGAGGTGTAACGGGGCACTGCGACTTGTACTGTTTCAGTACAAGTCCACTTCACACTGCTTCAGATGTGAGTGGTGCCTCTCGTTAGGTGACGTACACTGTACGTATAGAGGAAGACTTCTCTTAAGGCAAGTTAGCTTAAGAGTGTAAAATGAAAACTGTATTAATATAGTTAAGTGTCTTGTTAATCTATCTTTGTAAATGTTGTCTTAACTATAAACTAATACTAAACATGTAAATGAATTCTTATCTATCTTATCTCGTAACTCTCTTTGATTACTTCTACAGCTGATTAGTCTGCGGAATAAATAGACATAATGGTCTATACCTATTTATGGATAAGAATTCAGGAAATTACTATATAAAGTAATTTCCTCCAAATATTATCTGCCTTTTAGATAATATAAATTAACAACCTTTTAGTGTTAATTTCATGTAACGATAAACCCCGTTACACGAGGTAACTAGAACGATACGCTCGCAATACATATTAGTGTTATCTACAGAGATGAAATTTTTGGTTGGTAAAAATAGGTTTTTTTATTTTAATACGATTAAATATAAATTAGTCTGAAAACTACTTCCTACTTGGTAAGTGCGCACGAGGAGTCGGATCACCGCTCCCGTGACGACACTTTACTAGAGTATTTCATGCGTTGGGTGAGATCGCTAAGGTGCCCAATACAACTCCCTCACTCTTCGCAAGAGAAGACGGTTTAACCGCTTCCTCGCTGTGCTAGGGTGTGTGTAACGGGGCACTACTGACTTTTACTGCTTCAGTACAAGTTCACTGGGCACTGCTCCGGAGCGAGTGGCACTTCACGTACACTAATATGTGCAGAGGAAGACTTTCTTTAATATATTTGCTGTAAAAAATGTATTAAAGAGTCTTCCTCTGCACGTAAATAACTATATTTAATTATAAAGTCCTTCTGATTCTATCTATCTCATACTAATTTAATTGTATACTAATACAAAACATATAATTAAAATCTTATTTGTCTCTCTCTTTGCGCGCGTCCAGCGCTGACTGGACCGCGGAGCAAGTAGATATAATGGCCTATATCTACCTATATCTACCTATGGATAAGCTTCCTGAATATTACTTCGTAAAGTAATATTCTCCAAAAATCATCTACCTTTTAGATAATATATTTATTAACAACCTTTGTGTTAATTTCATGTAACGACCCACCGTTACAGTGTGTGCTTAAGTAGAGCGTGGCGGGTCACGCTCACTTTCTTATCGGTGGCGATCGCAACTAAGGCTTAGTAAGAAGTCTTACGAGTTTATAGCTCTAGATTTGGGCCGGCTACCAAATGTGTATGGTTGGAATTGATTGAAGTTATCTTTATAAGGCGATTTATCTATGTCAGCGTATTTAAAATTTACGATCGATGTGCCGCATATTGGCAAGAGAGCCAAGATCCTTCAAGCACAAAGGTTCATGGTTTATCCCGCAACACACGTTTTTTGTGCTTTACTGACATGACAGTAAAACAATTGTTATTGCTTTTTTAAACGCTACGAAAAACACAATTCACTCCAGGAATGATTCAAGAAGTCGACACAACATGCAGCCAATCGTTCGGCGCGAGAGATATGGTGTGTTTCAGCTCTTCCACCACATTGTCACGGATCTCTGGCCGTGAGAGCATCAGCTGGCGCGCGCTCTCGAGCACATCTGAGGCATTCCATAACAAAATGCCCATGATCTTGTTGCCCTTTAGATAGTAAACTACGCCACGCTCGTAGGAACTGCGTTGACTGCCATTGCGATCGACACCGATACAAGGCGGCTGCACCCACACACCTACCGTGCGAAAAGACGAATCCACCTCACCAATTCCTTCCATCCGAAGACTCACACCCGGCAAATGGCTGCGAAACAAAGGCTGGTGTCGATATGTCTTCATCTTTCCAGCACCACGAAGCGACTTGGCCATATTGCGACCAGCTGTGAGCCCGCTATTGACGGCATGGTCGTAACGGTCCACGCGTCTTCTACCCAGGTATGGATCATAATAACTGGCTGCGTTGCCAGCAACAAAGAGGCCAGAAATGGCTTCCAGCTGGGCATTGACCACGAGCCCGCCGTTTTTCTCGTCGCGCTCGAGGCCGCCACCTGTCCGCGTTGCACGACCCATGCGCAGCGTCGTCGCTGGGTCCGTGTGAGTCGATGCAAGCACGACATAGTCGGCATCTAGTGCAGCCTCGGGCTTATCCTTTGCCAACAAGCCTACCGTCACGCCGCTATCGCTTTCGTTTTCATCATCGTCTAAGCGTGGTCGCAGACTCGTTACTAGGCGATTAGGCACGACATCCACGCCAGCACAATTAAGCCTACGCGCTAGCTCTTCAGCTAGATACGGAGGAAGTGTTCTGGCAGCAGGCAACTGCTCTAAAAATACGAGTTTAATCTTGAGATGATTATTTCGCTGGTCCGTGGCCAATGCGCACGCTACCTCGCAGCCTAAAAAGCCTGCACCAATCACTAGCACGCTCTGCAATGCGCTATCGTTCTGCTCAGACGCTCCGTCTGCTAGCTGATCCAGCCGCACAAAGTCCGCCCGCGTTGTACACGTATTGACGCGGTCCTTGAGTGCATACGACACACGATCGCTGTCCAGCACGTAGAAATGGCGGGGCCGGCCAGCCGACGCCACGAGACAGCGATCATATCGAACTTCAGTGCCATCTCCGAGAAACACGCAGTTTTTTTCTACGTCGAACTCAAGCGGCCGCTTGTCCAACAGCAGCGTTAGTGGCGGCGGTCCAGCGGATGATGCCACTTCTTCTTCGAAACGCGCACTGAGATGACGACGCCATTCATTGTAACTTTCCAGGAGTGCAGGTGCCAGTGGCCTTTCGTTGCCGCCTTCATCACCATTGTCATTACCTACGCCGAAGTCGAGACGAGGCAGCGCGTTCTCGTCACTGAGTACGAGAATATCAGCGCTTGCGTCCTCCTGACGAATAGCTTCAATCGCGGCGTTGGCAGCTGTGCCAGAGCCCACAATGACATAACTGTGGTGTTTGGTCTGCTTGCGTCGCGTGAAGCGGCGCGCCAAATGTAGCTTCTCGCCACCGGCTGACGGCGGACCAGGCGGCGATAGAGCGTCGGGACCTTCGAGTGGCACATCTGATGGAGAGGGCACCGGATCGTTGGAAGAAGATAGACTCAAAGTAGAGATGCCGGCGGCCAGCGCCGCGGCAGGAAAGGGAGAGCGTATCCACGAGCGCCACATCGTAAACATAAAGCCAAATATTGAAGTTCTTGCGGCGTGGTTAACACACGTTAGTTTGCACTTATTTATAATTTATCGAATGTAGTAACTAACTTATTCGAACATTCTCTTATGTCGCGATCCAATTGGGGGATTTGTTGGCAAAAAGCGATCTTCCTGCACTCGAAATTTTCTTGAAAAGCTCCGTGAAGATGACAGACGTGGAGACTCCGCGCGTTTCACTCACTGTAATCAGTGCCGCAAATGTTGGAGAGATGCGAATGGAAGGCAGCAGCACTGTTGGCCTGTGTACGCATGCGTAAAACTTGCGTGTTTGAAGCGAAATCCTTATTTATCGAGTTTATAAACAGACTGCCAAGCACAGTGTGGAGAAGTTGTGCTGCGCACTGCCGCCAAGGCCAATACAACGAGTCCAGAATGGATGCAGAACTTTACTTTTGGCGTAAAAAAACCACTGGGCAACACTGTAGCTTTTAAGGTTTACGGACTCAACGAGCGGGGGGGAGACGTGTTCTTTGGTGGCGTATCGTTGCCTATTGATACACTGGTGTCTGATGCGCAGGTTAACAACATTGAAAGAGAATTCATACACGTAGTATTAGAACATTAATGAATGGATGTTTGTGTGGCTATAGTCAACACACAAGATGACTTTGGTAGATGCCGCGGGGAAGGTATAAAGACAATGTTACACTGCAATACGTGCACTGACTGACCCTACATTGTTGCTGTGTAGAGCTGTGGTGAGTTGACCGTGTCAGCAAGATATGAGCCTAAGTTTGTTGCTCCACCACAACAAGTAACGAAGGAAACGCCAAAACTAAAGCTAGCATCCCCTCTGAAGGTGGCGGCTCCATTTTCCCCAGAAAGAAACAGCATTCTACCTGCTTCAAAAGAAGAAAAGAGTGTGGCAGGAAATGTATCAGCGAATCATCTAATAGATTTGGCCGCGTCTAATACATTAAAGTCAACAGAATCATCAAATTTGTATGTAGTGACAATTTTAGAAGCTATGGACTTGCCTGCGTGTGATGGCTCAGGCATCGAGGCTACAAGCGATCCGTACGTGCGCATTAATTGCACCAAGAATTCATCTCAGCGAACGAAAACACAGCAGCAAACGCTGCATCCATCGTGGCGACAGCAGTTTTACTTTAAAATTGTTCCAGGGGAAAAGCAGCAGCTGGAGTTAATAGTAGAAGACAGTAATTTGCTCACGAGTGATTTTATGGGGCGATGTGTTATTGATTTAGATGAGTACAAGAAGCAGTATCAAGGAACAAAGCAGACGTTTTGGCTGGCATTAGAGCAGCAGCTAGAATCAAAAGATAAAAATGATTCGAGTGACATGAGCTCAGACTGCAAAATGAATAATCAAAATGGCAAATTGTGTCTGGCAATTGATATGCAGTACATTGCTCAAGACATCTGTAGCTTAGCGCAAGGAGAAATTGACAATATCACTAAAGTTCCAAGTGGTCATAGCGTGTCTCATTTGGGATACTCTGTTGGGGTCGATGAAGGAAAAGATAATATTGGCAGCCATGGTGATGAAGCAAACCATGGCGATGAAGATGAAGATAATGTTGAGGTAAAGAAAAAAGAAGCTGTATCTCAAAGGAAGCAGCGAGAGGAAGAGCGACAAAAGATGCTCATGGAGCTGTCAAATGTCCACTTTCTGTCTGGTGACTACCAAGTTCGAGTGCATATCATTGAAGTGCGCGATTTGCAGCCAATGGACGCGAATGGTCTTTGCGATCCAGTGGTGTCAGTTGAGTGTTTAGGACAGCGTCAAAGTACTGTCGTGAAACAAAAACAGCTGTCGTGTGTGTTTGACGAGTATCTATATTTTGACTTTAAGGAGTTAGACAAAGATAGAGCACAGCAAGGAAACATTGAAATCTCCGTATTTGACGCCGATGGACCTGGCTCATCGGCGAACCGGATGGCTGCATTTCGATCATCTGACGATATCATTGGGGTTTTTGGTGTCGACATACCATACGTGTATTTCCAACCAGATCATGAAATGAAGCGCAAATGGGTGGCATTAGTCGGTAGTGGAGCAACTAATAGTGACACAATTCAAGGCTACGTGCTGTAAGTGAATTCTTATGGGCTGACTTAGGTATCACTCACTTATTCGCGTTACTATCAGGCTATCTCTAGTGGTTTTAGGGCCTGGTGACCAATCGAAACTATATGATTCTGCAGAAGACAATGATCCAAATGAGCTATTGGTGAAGACAAAGGCAGATATTAACTCGATGGTTCTCGTTCCCCCACGTGTGACCCAAGAGCATTACTACTTAGTAGTTACAGTTTATCGAGCTGAAGAACTGCCCGACATGGATTATAGCTTGGTCATGCATGGCGGTATTGACGGATACGTACGTGCTTACTTCTCGGGCCAAGACGTTCTAGAAACGAAAAAGGTGACTACAAAAGGAAGTAACGATCTGGCAGTGCTATTTAATCAGGAGCTGTGGTTTCCAGTTCTTTTGCCAACCATGAGTGACAATATTTTTATCTCCGTATGGGATTGGGACATGACTGCTGATCAGCTAGTTGCCAACATTGTACAGCCATTCTCATTCAAGCAAGTGCACCGCTATCCCAACCAATTCAAACACATTTGGGCAAACTTATACGGCCCTCCAGTTGGGTATGATACCAAGTCCATTCCACTTCAACAAATGCAAAATTATCCCACACATGCCAGCTCGTATCGTGGGCGACTCTTGTTATCTTTGCGCGTTGAAAAAAATCTTCAATCGATCAATGACGAAGCGCACGTGAAAAATATACTAAACGTGGTCGTCTCGCCTAAAATGAAGCGGTACACGTTGCGTGCCGCACTGTTCTATGGAACTGAAATTCCTGTCTTTACGAGTAAAACAAGCTGGAACCGTAACACGCGAATGTCATTAAAGATCTCAGTGGGTCGTCATGTTGTGGAAAGCTCTCGGGTCCAAAATGTGTCTGGAATTTGCCACTTTAATCAGTATATTGATATCATTAACGCGGAGCTTCCTGCAGATCTTGACCAAATTCCCGACATTTTTGTCCATCTCGTGCGTAAGACAATGAACGAGGCGCGCTGTATATGTTTTGCTCGATTTAAAGCCCAAGATTTTTTCTCCGAGGAGCTTAAATCCATCAAGCCTCCTCAGTGGGTTGTTCTTCAAAAAGATAAGGTGGTAGATGAGCTAAAGGACCACAATTTTACAGGTAATGTACTTATGAATCTACGTATTGACGATGCAGAGCAAAACGGCTACAGAGAAGAGGAGATTGCGCAGCAGTGGCGGCAGCATGCGAGCACGACTGTGCCGTACACAAAGTATGTTCTCTTTGTCCACATCTTTCAGGGAAGATGCTTGCCGTCTACCGACTACGACGGTCTCCTTGATCCGTATGTAAAAGTGGCTTGTGTCGGGTCAGAAGGCCAGGTCAGCACGCGAATGTCGACGCGAGACCCATCCTTTTACGAAACAGTTGTACTTGATATCGAGCTGCCTCAAAACGAGCAATTTTTACCAAAGGTGTCGCTGCAAGTATACGATTGGGATCGATACGATGCTGATGACTACATTGGTGGCATCAACTTTAGTTTAACCGACTTTCCAAGAATGTCATCAACAGAGTATACCAAAATTCGCGCTAATGGAGAATACTCAGCGCCTCGTCCGAAGTGGTACCCACTGAGCTGCATCAAGGTTGGTGACACTCAAGGCGAGTTGCTGTTGTCGTTCGATCTGATTAAAAAAGACACACCTGGCGTTATTTTAGAGCCTCCAGAGTCCATTCGCCCCCCTGCAGAGAAAGCTTTTATCGAAATCATGTGTTTGGGTTGCCGTGGACTACAACCAATAGGCTTCATGCCAATAAATACTCCATTTGCCAAATTTGAGGTGGGGGAAATCACAAAAACGAACCAACCGAAATTCACAAATCCCTCATCAAAACCTGGCAGTCGCAACCCAAATTTCTTGCAGCGGATTGTAATTCCTGTCGAGATGCCACTTGATTCATTATTTGCACCAAGACTCAATATAACGTTATATGACCAATTGCTAGGTGGGTTTTACAAACCGGTGATTGGTGTTTGCTCGGTAGACTTGAACAAAAAGATGACATTCTCAAACGGAATATCGAATCCATTACACATCGATGAGTGCAGCAACAGTAGTAGCCGTGGAAATAATCCGTATGTTGATTACGGTGACGATCTGTCAACGTTTCCAGGAACAGTTCCCGCTGCTGTACTGAAAGCAAAATCATTCAGTAATTTGACAGATAATAAGAGTATCCAAGTGGGCGCTACAGAATATTGCTCCTCCAATAGTTTCGGCTATCAAGACGACGAGGAAGACGAATTGCCGCACTACATGCAGCAGCGTGAGACTGTAAGTGGAGAGCTAGAAAATATGCTGAAGTCTCCGTTCGAGACATTTGCTCTTTTTCGTGCTGCACGGGCATCACGCGATGAGCAAGGGTTCTGTGAAAGAACAGCAGGCACTTACCGCTCGATTGGAAAATTCAAGGGCACCGTGCGTATCCTCAAATTTCGTGATGATCCACCACTTTTTGACTTAAAACAATTTCTTAACCCTCAACCGTACCTTATTCGCGTTTATGTGCTTGATGCACTAAATCTACACCCCACGGATGCCAACAACAAATCTGACCCTTACCTTCGCGTGAGTCTCGGAGACGGCCAACATCATGAGCAAATCTATAATGACCGCGACAATTATCAGTCCGAGACTCTGACCCCAAAATTCCATAAAATGTATGAGTTCAAGACATTTTTACCCGGCGCATCGGAGCTGAAGCTCGAAGTGCTGGACTATGACACATTTGCAATTCCGACGCTACCTAATGGACTTATTAGGGCGCTTAGCTCCGCAATTCAAAATATTGTTGGTGGCGATGACTTTGTTGGTGCCACTACAATCGATTTGGAGGATCGATGGTTTAATGCGAAGTGGCAAGAGCTGGGTCTCTCACCTGGAAGCTCTGAGCGCCGGAAGCCTGTTGAAGTTCGTTCATTGTTTGCCCCTTCGAGTACGCGTCCTCAAGGTTGTCTTCGATTGTGGGTCGACATTTTGACAAGAGCAGAAATGAACGTCATGAGACCGCTGAATATCTCATTACCTCCCCCGCATATGTTTGAAGTGAGAGTCATCGTATACAGAGCCAAAAATGTCGCACCAGGAGACTTTACCGATCTGAGCGACTTGTTCGTGAAATGTTGGCTTCAGAATCGTGATGATATATCGCAGACAACCGATACGCACTGGCGGGCAAAGTACGGCCGTGCGTCTTTCAATTGGCGCATGAAATTTAATATCGAATTGCCAATTAATCCGGAAAAGGAATCTGATCGTGGTCATCTTCACTTCCAGATGTGGGACCGTGACGCCATTTACGATGATTGTCTTGCAGATGCAGTCGTGGATTTAACTTCGTTTCTTAAATTGGCTTCCAAGACAAGACAAGTGGTCAATGTATTTGCTAAGCCAAAACCTATCCGCATACGCGGGCTCAATGATATACGTCGCGGCGAGTCTTCGCATCGCCCAGAATATTCCGCAACGGAAGATGCACGGTATGCAGCTCGCGCGAGATCACCATCACCTCATCCAGGTGAAGTTGTTCTCTCGATTGAAGAATTTGAAAGCGATAAGAAGCCGCTACTTTCTACTAAAGAGGTTAGCAACTATGATGAGGCAGAAGCTGCAAGTAAATATGCTGACGCTGAAATGGAGAATGCTCAATCGCTTGTCAAGTCGTTTATGCATCGTCTGGGCATGGGAGATGACCCCGAAGATGCCAGTTGGCTCACAATGACAACGCGCGATTCTCGCACGGGAGAACGAGCCCACGCAGGCGAGCTGCTCGTGTCAGTGGAGATAATTCCCAAGCATCAAGCAGACGTGCGAGCCGCTGGATTAGGCCGTGGAGAGCCGAACAACTTTCCCTTTCTGCCGGAGCCTGCTGACCGTCTGCATCTGTCGGCAATGTGGAATCCATGCAACGTACTGAAGGCGCTGATGGGGCCAAAGTACTTTCAATCCTTTGCCTCGTTCTTCCTCTGTTCAGTTTTTGTGCTGCTCGTGCTAATGATAGGGCCGCTTATTAACGTGCTTCTGACGCTCTTCGAGCTGGTGCCAAACCCGTTTGGTTTAATTTGCTTCTTCTTTTCTCTTGGCTTGCTTATGGGGATTCCGGTCTACCTTCTGTATCGTTGCCGTCGTGCCATTCTCCGCGTTGCAGACAGCACGTCAAAAAGTTGTAATCATAAAACGAAGGCCCACCGAGCGCTGCGCTAAATACGTGATGTATGGTAGACTGCACAATCAACGTATTCTTTTTCTTGCTACATTTAATTAGGGGTGCTCGAGAAAATATACGCTTTACGATATATTTACAACTCCACGAACAACTCTTGCAACGTTGCGTGCCCCGTGTTTTTGTATAAATCATAGATTAAAAAATAGCCTATGTGAGCTATTACATTTACCTCGGTTCAGCCAAAAACGCATGCTCAGCTAACTCAACTGCAGTTGCTCGCTCTGGTAAACAAAAAATATATCAGCAGCCAAAAGTTAAAAAGCTACAGTAAGCCTACCATTTGGATCAACGCAGAGACAGCGTTGAAGAAATGACTTTGCTTCAAGCGACAAATGGTCTGGCAGCGGAGGTGGCGCAGTTGCCATTGCAATTGTATACATGGCTGCTAAGCCATTATGACAATGTGGCCAAGGATGCTTGGCAGTAGCCATTTCAATAACGGTGGCTCCTATACTCCAAATATCTGCCTTGTACCCATGACCAGTCTGTTTGACGACCTCTGGTGCCATCCATGGAATAGATCCACGAATGGAACGTAAGGATTCCTCTAAACTTGTGGTCAATATCGCTGGAATTTGCTTGGAGCAGCCAAAATCTGCGAGCTTGGATACTCCCTGTTCATTTACCAGTACATTTGCACCTAATGTGAAAAGATAGCGTAAGATATTAGTCCTGCGGCATATAGACGTTTCCAGCCATACCTTTAATATCCCGATGAATGATGCCCATTTCATGCAGATAGACAACACCGTGTACGATTTGTCGAGTAAATATTCGAATAAGATCTTCATTAAATGCGTCAAATTGATTAAGCATGCTATACATCTCGAACTCAATGTTAATCAATTGATACAAAACCGTTGTGCCGAAGCACTTAATGTCGCGCACCTGGCAATTGACCCGCCAGGAACGTACTCCATATTAATGCAAAAGTGATTGGCAGAACGGTGGCTTCCCATGTAGCTAGACAAATACGGTTAGATGCATCATTTAATAAACTGCATAGGGACAGGCTCACACAGACCGAACAATATGCTTGTGGCTGAGATTATTCATAAGCGAAATCTCCTCATTAAGCTTCTGCATCTGCGCAACCTGGTCGATATTGGGGCTGGAACGAATTTCAATCTCTTTGATAGCAAAAAGTTCGCCTGTGGCGATATTCAAACCTTTAAAAACCTGTCAAATTGTTAGGTTTTGCATCCGAATGTGGTACACTACATTGCTCACCTTTCCAAAAGTGCCCTCACCGATGAGTTCGCCTCGTTTCCATAGTGTAATTGGGTTGCTCGCTTCGATTGCCATTTTTGTCTCAGCTTTTGTTGTACTAAGGTAATTGTCCTTGTGTGGCGATGCATTGCGTCGAAGGAGGTTTTCTTGTAACGAGGAAAAGTCAGACCGTCCAATGCGTGGTGACGTTGACCTTGTTAAGGACATAATCTTCGGCCTATTTAGCACCGGTAGAGCTGCGAGGTGGGGATGAGTCACATGCAATCGCGAAACCATTTCACTAGGCGACGGGATATAAGTTGTGCGGCTAGAGCAAAAGCCACGTTTAGCGTCAATGTAATCGATCGTGTCAGATGACGATGCAGATGAGAAGCGATCAATTGACGGCTCTAACTTCTCTGTACCAGCGTCTGACAATATAATGGCATCAGGCAAGCGTTGATTCTTGACTGCTTTTGTCCACAGACCAAATAGTGGGATTGAGTTGTTTTTAATTGGAAATTCTTTATCCAGTCGAACGTCGTCACCCTCGCTGCCAGTTTCTTTTTGCTCTTGCTCATCATCAGTGCCTCGTTCACGTTGCTCGCAAATTTCCTTTACTTTTATTTTTGGGTCCGTCGATGACCTCACTCTTTTAAGATCTTTTAACACATGAGCAGAAATCGAAAAGCTGCTGCGGCGCTGAAACGTACAATTGTTTTCACTGACTGGTCCATTCTTAGTGCTATCAGCTATGCATAGACGCTGTTTGCTATCAAGTGGAGGTGCTCGAGGTGTTGGTGCGCTCGGTGTCAACGGGTAAGCACTCGACGGAAGATGTTTTGACCGCAAATTCCGCCCACTTGCACTGCGATTAAGCTCAGTACTTGAGACTTGAAGTAATGTTCCCAAAGAGCGATGACAACGAGGCGCAGCGCTGTACTTCTGCAATAACTCCTCGTCCGCTTTCATGAGCATATTCTCAGACATAGCAACCTTTCGCCCCGCGCTAAACTTGATGGATTTCTATGTAAGAGGCATAATTAAATTCACTACAACTTCAACTTATCGCACAAAATTGAAACATTGCGAGCAATAAGTACTGTAACAGGAATTTTACACGAACATTTAACTAACTTGTTTAGAATAATCAAAATATTAAAATTTGTAATGTCTCAGGTCCGTCTTAACAATCAGAGATGTGAATTCTGCCGAAAGAAAGCAGCAGACCAAAAGATGAGCCAGACCATGTTGGCTTCTCGGGCAAAGGAGCGGTTCAATCTCCCTTATTGAATCACCCAGGCTACAATCAGCAACATCTGTAACGGGGTGTATCGTTACATGAAATTAACACTTAAAGGTTGTTGATTAATGTAACGGGCTAGAGTTGCCCTAATGTTACACAGTCCCCATTAAGTACATTTGGTACTTAAGGGGATGGTCAATTACTAAATAGGTATAGGCCATTATATCTATTTATCCCGCAGACTAATCAGCTGTAGATGTAAACAAACGAGAGAGACAGATAAGATTAGATAAGATTTTGATTGCATGTTTAGTATTAGTTATAATTAAGTTAGCATTAACAGATAGAAAGAAGAGATACTTAATTATATTAATACAGTTTTCATTTAACCCTCTTAAGCTAGTTGTCTTAAAGAAAAGTCTTCCTCTGCACGTACTTGTACGTGAAATAACGTAATGCACCACTCGCAACTGAAGCAGTGCGAAGTGGACTTGTTCTGAAGCAGTACAAGTCATAGTGCCCCGTTACACCTGGTAGCACTTTGTAGTCCGTCCAAGGACCACATGCTTGGACGAACTTGAAATATTCTAGTATTGTCGCCCCTTGAGGCCTCCCTCACCTTCTAAATTTAACGAAATTGTGAATCGACCATGCTGCATAAGTAGCAGAGACGAAGGTCAAATCAGAGCATAGAGCTATAAAAACACTAGTGTGCTCCATTGATGAGATACGTTTACGTGCTTCCAGAATGCAACATTTCCTTCATCTAACATGGACATGTTAGATGATAGTGGGAATACGCATCACGTTTCGCGTGAAAGCTACTCCTTTCTAAGTGACATAGAATGGAGTGCGGTCGAACGAATGAGTTCGACCGTAGGGAACGATGCCATCTTGGCCACGCTGTCCAGTTTGGAAAGAGATGCCCTCCATTCAGCCATCGCCAAGTTCATACAGCATGAACTTGAAGAGATGAAGGAGAAGGTAGCCTTGCTGAATCAGCAAGGCTCTCAACAGGCAAAATTGTTGAGGTCACAACAGGTATAGACCCCTGTACCTGGGATGACGCATACGCGTCGTCCCGAAACTCTAAAGATTGACATCTCTAAGTATAGGGGAGTCGAAGAAGGCTCCCTCTTGAGATGGTTTGTCGAGTTGGACGATGCCATAAGGGCACGTCATATCGTTGACGAGCAAATGCAAGTCGCATTCGCTCAATCAAATTTGCAGGTCGTGCCAGAACTTGGGCATTAAGCCTAAATTGCACGATTCATATGTCTTTGGGTCGCTAGAGGCTTTTAAAGCCCGGCTCAAACGGACGTTTGAACCGCCTAGGGCTGGGTTCAGAGCTCGATCAGAGCTTCTGAAACTCAAGCAAGGCAAGCGTGATGTGCACGCATATGCCCAGTACATACGACTTTTAGCGAGTTGTATTACGAATGACCCAGTCCATGAACACGCGTTGATTACGGTGTTCATACAAGGTCTTACGGATGGTCCCGTAAAGACCCACCTGTTCCGCTTGGAACTGGATACGCTTGAGAAGCAATATCCGTTGCGTAACAGGAGGACTCTAGCTTGAGACAGGCTCAAGCTAGTTCGTCATCGTATCGTCCTCCAAGACGACACTAACTAGGAGGTTAAGAGCCCATGGACCACTCTTACGTCGAAAGCGAGAGACCTCGCTTTTCGAGCAATAAGCGATTGCAGATATGCCATCGCTGCCAAAAATTAGGACACTACGCTCATGAGTGTAGTGCCCCACGCCCAGCACCAAAAGGTACTGAACGTAGTTATGGACCGTATGCTAAAAAGGGCAACGGTTGCAGGTCCGACGTTGTTGCGAAATCGCAACAGCGAGGCGCACCGCCAAAAAACGGTCGAGGTCAGTGGGGGAGCAACGCCCTACTGATCCAGCAACCTCAAGAGAATTTGCAAATCTCTTGACCAAAGTTGCTCCAGACACACAATCATTATGTGTCTCTGCACCTGGTGATAAGGTATCCCTCATCACCTTACCGTTAAAAGTGACAAATGATTTGTCACTTAGAGCCCTACTGGATTGCGGAGCGTCGAAAAACTTTCTTTGTCGC
>NC_090624.1:1180785-1197002 GCF_004359215.1 Bremia lactucae | reverse complement strand
TTATCCGTTTCGTTCAGGATTCCATTGCTAACGCAGTGGACCGACAGAAACGGAATGCGGACAAACATGGAAGAGCAAATGTTCATTCATTTAATATTAATGATCTAGTGCTACTCTCTACGGTAAACTTACCTAAGCGATTAGTCACTAATGTGGGTAGCAGTAAACTACTACCCAAGTTCATTGGGCCTTTCCGTGTACTGCATCGCAGAGGCAATGCGTACACAATAGAATTGCCACGCAGGATGCGAACGCATCCTACGTTTTACGTTGGTCGGCTCCGCCCGTACCATCAGTACGCGGTTTCTTCCGAGGACGGATCTGACCACCCTTTTCAAGAATCCCCAAGTTCGCGATTCTTGTGATCGCGAACCAGATTCTCATGATGAATCTGGAGTTTCTCATGGAGGTGTCGAAGATCCTCGAAACTGCTATGAGCTGACGACAGCTCATCACGAACAGCGTGATATTTCCGCTCGTACTCCAACATGGAGTACGCACTCTTCAAACGGTTTTCCAACCGCTCGATATGGTGACCCCGCACCGTCTGCTTCAACGAGCGACGCTTGCCGCGCTCGTGGTCAAGTCCCTCCTCCAAATCATGGAGGAAGTGATCGATTTTGTCGATCTTCGACATTAGATCCGACACACGGTTCGGATCTAATTTTTCCTCCTCCACCACAACCATTGGTGGATTTCCACGGTGGTCAACGTTTCCTTGTAGAACGTATCCAGAACCACCGTGATGTGAAGGAGCAGCAAACGAGTAATCTTGTTCGCTGGCGCGTTATTTACCTTCACATGACAGCTGGGAGCCTCGTACGTCAGTATGACGAGACCCATCCGATGGTTCAGAAGGCCCAACGGAAAACACGCGCCCCTGGCGCTTGTGAATCGATTGCAAAACGTCCATCGCATCCTGCATCTCAATAGAGATGCGAGCGCTTCCCCAGGGCGAAGAGAAAGGGAATAGACATCTCCTTTTACCCTCCTCGAGTTGTCAACACAACACGGACAGGGATCACCCCACGTGAGGCATGGAAGCCCAGCCTCACGTGACAACCGATGCAATTTATACTTTGCACCGGTTGGAGTTCGTTTCTCAAATTTAACGCGATTCGCCTTAAGTTTTTGAAGCCAGGCTTCGCGTCCAATGTCTTTGACATTGCGAATGAACGCGCTCAAGGCTTGCATAAGCGAGACTTTATCTCGCTTATTGTTGCCACTAAACCATCGATGCTTAAGAAAAGCATCGAGATAAAAATCTTCCTTAGCGCGAAAGCTCTTCGCGCTGGGATCAAGGCCATGTAGCTTTGTCGCAATAAATAATGGATATTTATTGTGAGGAGTAGTCTCCCCAGACAAGCTATTGATTAGCCGTTCTGGTAAAAGCCACGGCTTCTTATCGGGGGCAAGATGAGACATTTTAGTGTCTTCACTCCCCTGAAAGGTCCCACTGAAGCAGGGGTACCACAAGAACTTTTATTACGATGGCTTACGCCATCGTCATCACCTTGCACAGAAACAGGTGCAGGTGACCGTACGGGAGACGGAACGGGCGATGAGGGATCATCCTCATCGTCGAAACCAAAGAGACTATTAACTAGTCTATCAGAATAAGCCCTCTCATTCGAAGGCTCATAGTCAGCCGCCTGAGGTCTATCAGGCGACTGTTCTATTCTCCCCGAGTCGGCCATTTCGTCCGACTCGCATTCGTAGTCGACCTCCAAAGAGAGGGGTCGTTTTCACGTGGTGAATCACCACGTGCACCCGCAACATCTAGTGCTGTGCGAGTAGAAGATACTACGGCAGACGTTCCGCTTGCCTGCCGCAAGAGATAACAGTGCGTCACCCGCGGCTGCACGAACCGCAGCCGAAGGCGCAGCACTATCAACGCCCCGCATGATTTTGTTCTTCATGCGATGGAATTTAAAATGATGGTTCTGACCAATCAACATCATTTTTTTTAATAAAGTGGTCACATAGTGACCACTCCATCCAATGACAGTCAGAGTGATTATCGTTTAAGGGAGGGGTGATGTAACGGGGTGTATCGTTAAATGAAATTAACACTAAAAGGTTGTTAATTAATATTTTATCTAATATTTGGAGAATATTACTTTATATAGTAATGTTCAGAAATCTTATCCATAAATAGGTATAGGCCAATATATCTATTTATCCCGCAGACTAATCAGCTGTAAATGTAAACAAAAGAGAGAGACAGATAAGATTAGATAAGATTTCAATTGCATGTTTAGTATTAGTTTATCATTAAGTTAGCAGTAACAGATAGAAAGAAGAGATACTTAATTATATTCATACAGTTTTCATTTAACCCTCTTTAAGCTAGTTGTGTTACAGAGAAGTCTTCCTCTGCACGTACTGGTGTACGTGAAATAACGTAAGGCACCACTCGCACCTGAAGCAGTGCAAAGTGGACTTGTACTGAAGCAGTACAAGTCATAGTGCCCCGTTACAACATCCTTAAAAAGAGTGACCAGTTCGAGGCTATGGATCTGACGGAGTTCAGTGCCACACGGCTCCGGATTGTCCAACATCCTGTTGTGGAGGAAGCTGTTGCATTCTGAACAGAGTCGTGGAGTGGCCTTGACTGGGAATCTCATCTAGATGAAAACCAAGGCCGTGCTGTAGGCGGGCGCTACTATAGCAGCCATGCTCTACTTAAGTAACGGGCTAAAGTTGCCTTTTGTTAGACAATCCGCGTAAGTGCACTTTTTGTACTTAAGGGGATGGTTAATTACTTAAGCGAAGTAATTAGACCCCACTCTTGTGTTTGTGATGCACATGGGTGCATTCACAATAGGAGGCGCGATGCCCAGCGTCATCCGTAATGACAGCAAGCGTCATCCAAGATGCAAAATATTTAGAATAATACGCTCGCAATACATATCAGTGCATATCAACAGAGATGGCGTTTATGATTGGTTAATCGTTTTTTATTGAATACGATTAAATATAAATCAGTCTGGAAACTACTTCCTAGTTCACAAGTGCGCAACCTGAAGCTGGATTACCGCTCTCGTGACGTCACTAAACTAAGGCGTCTAGTTCGTTGGGTGAGGTCTCAATAGGCGCCCACCAACTACCTTACTGCACGTAAGAGAAGACGGTCAAAACGCTTTCTCGCTGTGCTAAGTTGTGTGCTTAAGTAGAGCGTGGCCGCGATAGACGTGCCCGCCCACACTTGGTAGTACTTGAAATCCTTCCCACTCTGAGCGTGTAGGCGAGGATGAGCCTCAATTTCTATTGGTCATTTCCTCCATTTCTACGATCGCCATCGGGAGTTGGCTGAGCACATGGCACAGGGACTTGGTAAACAAGCCCTGGCCAGAATTTTGAGTAGTCCTCCTGAGCAACATGTTGCTCAGTTGGAGCAGTTTGAGGCGTTCGCACTCGGACAGCAAGGTCGCGTCCGAGGCACAGAGCCACGCCGCGGCGGAGTCTGTCACTCAGACTCAGGATGACCTTAGGTGAGAGCAGGCTTGGAGCGAGGCTCTCAGCATGACTGTTGTGATGCCCTCCACCTGGCCGCATCAGCCGAGGCCCATTCGGATGGACATGTCCAAGTTCGATGGAACTTTAGCGCACACGATATTCCATTGGCTGTTAGCCATGGAGCAATGCGGTGTGGCGCAGCTCATCGAGGACGCGGCCAGATGGTGTCGTTCGCCATGTCGCATCTGCGCGGTAAGGCCTCATTGTGGGATTAGTCGTCGCTTATGGCAGACGGAAAGGCTTTTCCCTTTCCCTACCTGGGCAATCTTTAAGGAAATTTTTCGCTCCATGTACCAGCCGCCGAACAACGAGGTGTTGCCTCAGGTGCGCTTTTGTGGGGCCGACAGACGAAGTGGTCCCTGCAGGAGTATGTGCAGGGATGCGCTCGCTGTCGGCATCCATTACCGTAAGGTCCGATTCCGGAGCACATTAAGGTGCCCACGTTTCTGACGGAACTACGGCATGGCCCATCGTGACAGGCTGTTTTAGAAAGGTACCGTCGACAATGGAAGCGGCAATCTAAATTGCCTTGGTTGAGGAGCAATACTTCAACAGTGCCTCGGCGACGGCTTGGTACTAGCCATCGGCCGAGAGGTCAGATGTCACTGCCATGGAGTTGGCTAATGCAGATGTTGTCTGTTTCAAATGCGGCAAGCGCGGCCATAGGATGGCTCGCTGCTATGCCAGAATCCCTGCTGGGGCAAAGACGTCCAGCAAGAGGACTCCCGACCTGAAGGGTGATGGCAAGAACCAGCGTGCGAGACGCATAAGTTCTGCATCGACGCTGACGGTTCAAGAGATGCAGGAGCGCAGTAGGGGCGGAATGCCCTACTGACGCGGACTCTGAATCGACCCCTAAGTTCAGAGTTACAAATGGGTAGCATAGTCCCTGAGGTCTCTAAATTTTGGACCTCAACATTACTGGTCTGCAGCGCTTGAGTACGAGGCTTTGCGCCCTTCTCGTGGATTTGGGTGCATCACAAAATTTTGTTAAACTCGCGACTCTAAACAGAGACCGGCGATGCTTGAGTCGCTTTGACAGGATAGCAAGCGAAAGAGGCGACCCGTTCGTTTAGCGAACGGCGCACTCGTAATGTCTGAGGGAGTTTCAGGTAGACTCGCCTTCAAATTCATTGAGTTCTTTTGTAAAGAGAAGTTCACAGTGCTAGGTATGGAGAGTCCGTATGACCTCATCCTAGGCATGTAATGGTTGGCAAAACACCAACTATGGATAGGCTAGCGTACACACACAGCTGCTAACTAAACGCAGGACACCGGAAACGATGCGCTCATACGAGAGGCAACTGATGTCGTGTACAACACAGTTGAGGGTGCGTTGACGGGATGTCAAACGTCAACAAGCCTACCTAGCTCGGAGAGACTGGGGTAGTGAAAAAGACGATGACAAGTAGTTATGCGTTCGAATGTCCTGCACTTAGCCGAAAGCCTGTGGCAGTAGAGGCAAGCTGACAGGAAGTCAAACGTCGCATGAACTGGCACAGTGCCTAGAGCCTGGTGCAGTTGGAAGGGGTACGTTAGCGAGGAGAGAAACGGCACGTCAAAGATCGTGACTACTGGGAGAAAGAGAATTCGACCGGTAAGGATGATTAAAGAACTCCAAAACGAGTGACCTTTGGATCGGCTCCAATTGAAGAGGACGGGCCTTTGAACGAGGTGTCGAGGCCGTCGAAGACAATATAGGAGGCACCCCCAGTTGAGGTGCTCCATCATGTCCTAATATTTGGCGAGGAGATAGTAAAACTCCGGGAGATGTCATGGGATATGTTCCATGCCGAACTAAAGGAAGGAAATATCCTGGTAGACTGTTGCTCGTCGTCCACAATGGCGAGAGCATCCTAGAAACTGACAAAAATAAACGGTTCGCTGCTCAAGGTTGGGATGCCTTGAGAGACAGTCTGTTCTTTGAGATTATGTAGAAACGCCGCAATGTGTTCCCAGAAGAGTCCGAGCCGCCTACCAGCAGATAGGGTCATCGGGCACGAAATTGATTTGGAACCTGGCACCAAGTATTGTGTACCAGGTAATGGCCGTTCCCGAAAGAACAAGTCGATCATATCGACATGCTCTTCGACAAACGAGCCAAGGCTGGACATGTCCTTGAGAGTAGATCTCCTCTCTACAGCCCGACCTTTTGTGTGCGTAAAGCCACAGGTGGATGGCGCGTGGTTATGCTTACAATAAGCTATCATACCGGCGCAAACGCCAATTCCGCGGAAATACGTTCTTTTGAACTCCATGGGAAAGTCAACTATCTTTTTCACATTGGATTTAAAAGATGGCTACTATCAGGTACTCATGAGAGAGTCTGATGTAGCCAAAACGGCAGTAAGCACCTCAAGCGGTATGCTTTCGAAGTGGCTTGTGATGACCCAAGGTTTGAAAAACGCAACAGCGACATTCAACCGAGTGGTGGCTCACGTGATGCGTCAGCACCATGCCAACGCGTCCCATTACTTTGAAGATGTATTCGTGCATAGTAGGGCCGAGGACAGTCTGAGCGAAATAGAGTCGCACAAGCGTCATTTAGACGCTGTGTTGCAGACTCTGGAGGACGCCTGATTGTACGTCAATTTGCAAAAGTGCGTCATAGGGGTCTCCGAGGTACCTGTGCTGGGCTGCATCGTTGCTATATGTGGTGTCCGAGCAGACCCAGACAAGGTAAAATTTGTAAGGGAAGGGCCAATGCCACAATATAAGAAAGATTTGCGGCAATTCCTAGGGCTCGCAAATTACTTGCATAGGCATAGCAAGAATTATGCGGAGCAAACTAAGCCCTTGTCTGACCTCCTTAAGACGACGCTGAAGGGTTTGTTAAAGTAATAAGAAGATGTTTCCACATCAGTGAAGCAATTCTTGTAGAGACAACGGTTTTGGCATCGCCAGACACGGATAAGCCCATCAGCGTCGTCTGCGACGCAAGTTATTTGCATTAGGCAGCGCGCTCATGCAAAAGGATGACGACGGCATTGACCATGTCACCATCATTTCTTATCAGTCCGGGCTCTTAAAAGCGGCGGAATTAAATTACTTCGTGCATGACAAAGAGCTACTTTCAATAAAGTGTGCTCTTGTCAAGTTTCGAGTGCACCTATTGGGCACCGAACCATTTGTGGTTTGTACGGATCACGCATCAGATTGGACCGCAACAAACTCACCGCACCTCTCGCCTAGAATGGCAAGATGGCTCACATTCTTCTCTGAATTTACATTCAGAGTTGAACACAAGCCGGGTAAGTCGAATGTCTAGGCTGACGCTTTATCGCGCATACCAGACTTCGAGGTACGACACCTTGAAAGTATGTCTAGTGCTGAAGCACAAGCTGAGCCGTTAATTTTGGCAGCCATTAAGGGCCCACCACGTAACGAGCTCGTTAGCCTCCGATGTAGTAAAGACTACAGTCAGGACGGACATTGTCGCCTGGTGTTGAACCATTTCGGTAGAAGAAAGGTAATCCTCCGTCGCATTTGAAGGCTAAGCTAAATTTCTTTAGCTTCAGCGATGGCCGGTCATGGCATCAGCTGTCACCCTGTGATCCCCTGAGAATTTTGTGCCTCATGACATAGATCTCAAGCTAATAATCCTTCACGAGATCCATGATGCGCCATCGAGTGGATATCTGGGCCGTGAAAATACATTTATATAAGCGTCAGAGGAATTTTGGTGACCACACCTATGTCGATGGTTGACCAACTTTATTCGCTCTTGGAAACAGAGTCAGCGCGTTAAGCATGCACTGTACAGCAGTGCGCCACTGAAGTCGCTACCGATTTCAACGGATCATTGGAAGTCAGTAAGTCTGGACTTCATGTTTGGCATGCCGCCCGACCACAAGGGCTGGACGGAGCTCGTCGTCTTTGTAGACAGACTGAGCAAAATGGTGCATTAAGAACCATGTAAAACACAGGCAAGGAGGCAGCTCTCTTATTCCCGGATCATGTATCCCGACTACACGGGATGCCCGAGTCCATAGTATCGGACCAGGATCCACGTTTTACGTCTGGTTTCTGGCGACATGTGTTTGAGCTGCTAGGTAGCAAGCTCCACCGCAGAGCATCCCCAGACCGATGGCCAAACAGAACGTGCCAATTGGGTCGTGGCGGATGTCTTACGCAGGATAACAACTCCCAAAGAGCAAGCAACTACCCTTTGCGGAATTTGCTACAAATCACAGTGTCTACGCCAGTATGGGTGAGACACCGTTTTATATTAACGGACTGCACCATCTTCGGACGCCAGTCATATTTGTGCGCATTTCGATTCTTAGTGGGGGGGGGTCCCTCACTATGATCGGTGCGAAAGAGGGGCATAGTTTCGTCAATATGACGATGAACCGCGAGAATATCATCTCAACGACAAAAACTTGCCCTAGTGACCCTGCCAGTTTAGCAGTGGTAAATAAAACTACGTCTTATGATCGGCCTCTCGGCGGTGTCATAGGCGAGTTTGATCATAAAAGCGTGAGCGAGGCGCAACGCTTTGTGGTTGAGCGGTTAGCCATCACACGAGGCCCGTCGCGATGGCAAGCGCACAGGATAAACAAAGAATATGCCTGAAATGGTCGCAGAAATAATACGTTAGAGTGGGGGAGGGAAGAACCAATAAGTACTGCTACCCTACCTAAAAATGCAATTTCTGTACTACCTGGGGGTACTACGAAATTATCGCCGCGTTGCAATAGGCCATTTACCGTGGTCGAGGAGGTTGGAGACCTAAATAATATACGTGGGTCGTCTCAAACGGTATGCAGACCCAAATGAGGTCAAATACCTAGCTTGGACGTGTTTCCCAGATCGGTCTTGATGCGTTGAAATGAAACGCCCGACCAGTATGAGGCAAAATTGACGCGCCACTTTCAACCGCATTACGATGCGGTGAAACAGCGGTTGCAGCGAATTAATTTCGCCCGCTTGCGTGTGAAAGAAATCATGAGCGGTACTGTACCCCCTGTTTCTTCTCACCATGCTACTCCTGGTATTCTTTTGAGACTAGCGGAGAGGTCTCAGCTGGTGCTCCTTTTCATAGGCAGTCACCAAGCCGGGCATGTCAATACGTAGGGTATCGATCGGTTCACAAGAGTCGAAACTCTTCGGGTATCCTCTCCACTGGACGAGGATTGGATACTTTGCCTCTAAGAGCGGTGGGCAAGCAACCTTCCAACAAGGAAGCATGGATTCCCACCCATCACTGCAGGCGGTGCCCGATAGGAGTGGCGATTATGCCCACCTAATCACGGCTGCTTACCCGCATCCGCTCGTCGCAGGCGTTAAGCGCTGCTAAACGACGCATTGGGATCTCGAGGGTCAAGTCTTGCGACTGATCTCGGATCTTCAGATGTTCGCGCAAAGGATCGCCAGGTTACGAATGCCTGAAACTTTAGCTGGACATCTTGGAGAAGTTAATGCTGAGGGATCTGCATTATGCATATGTTATCCCTTGCTTTCCGACTCCGTAACGTTCTCACGGAAGGAAAAGGTCGGAGGTCAGTCGTTTGTCTTTCTCATCTCCCCCATCTGTTTGACACTCGACCCATGGTCGATGTTACCATCAGTCTCCTTAGACTGATGGATTTCACTTGAACCTTCCATGAACTATAGACGCCATAATGATTATGCGCGTCTAGAATAGCGCGCTCTAGGAGCGACACTTTTGGCCCGTTGATACGAGGCCATTGAGATGGAGGGGCATCAATGATATGCGAACCGTCACATAGCCACGTTCGATACGACTGGCTTGTGATACCGACTGAGTACGCTCACGTGTCGTCGGCGGAGCCTTACAGTCAGGATCCCCTATGTCAGAACCATTATGAATAATCGTCTGAGAGTAAGACGTTGTGATTTTACCTAACGGAGAATTACCTGCACCTCTGTGGGCAGTGCTCTTATTACTGGTCGCTGCACTAGCCAGCTCAGACGACGAGACAGCATAAAAGAAGTTTGTCGTCTCTAAATTAGTTGAAATGGGAGACGATATCGATCAGTCTGAAAACTACTTCCAACTTGGCAAGTGCGCTCGAGGAGTCGGATTACCGCTCCCGTGACGACAAGTATAGCAGAGTACTTAGTGCGTTGGGTGAGGTCGCAAAGGCGCCTACCACAACAGCCTCACTGCATGCGAGAGTAGACGGCCAAACCGCTTACTCGCTGTGCAAGGGTGTGTGCTTAAGCAGAGCGCGGCCGCAATAGACGTGTTCGCCTACAGCTTACACACACTGTAACGGGGCACCTTTCACTAATACTACTTAATCTCCACTGATTACAGTGTAGGTGAGGTGCCTCGACACTTCACTTCACAAATGTACAGAGGAAGATTCAAATGAAGCTAAGGGTCTTAAGCTTAAAGGTCTAGCCTAATGCTTTAGAATAGGGATAAAGTAAAACTGTATAAATATTTATAGTTTGCTACGTAACGCTTTTATCTCTACTACTGGACTTATTATGTTAGAAGCTATCAAGGTATGGCGCCTTTTGCGCACCGCACAATCAAGTCTTGTAACGATTGGCGGGGTTGATATAAACTTAAATCAACTAATCAATAGAACTAATGTCTTGTTGCATCAATATTACAAATAAGTAATATTGGAATTATTAAGTCAGAAATTAATTAAGATCATTATTTGTACTGCCTTGCTTATTTCCTTTCAAAGAACATAGTATTTACTATAACTCTTTTAGGAGATAATACTTGGGTGACGGGACACCCCGTTACACGCCTACCTTCAGGCACAGTGAGGAAGCGATTTGACGTCATCTCTCACGTGCAGTGAAGTAGTTGGTGGGCGCCTAAGCGGCCTAACCCAACGAGCTAGAAACCTTAGCTTCAGTGACGTCACGGTAGCGGTAATCCGGCTCCACGTGCGCAATTGCCAACTAGGAAGTAGTTTTCAGACTGATTTATATTTAATCGTATTCAATGTAAAACCTATTTTAACCAATCTAAATGCCATCTCTGTAGATATGCACTGGTATGTATTGCGAGGGTATTATTCTAAATTCCTCGTATCTTGGATGACGCTAGCCGGCATCATCCCTCTTTATATGAATGCACTCATGTGCATCATAAACACAAGTGTGGGTCACAATGTGTACCATACCCAAGTGGTAAGTCTAATTACTTTACTTAAGAAATTGACTATCCCCTTGAGTAAACAAAGCTTACTAAACGGGGGTTTGTAACATAAGGCAACTTTAGCCGGTTACATCACCCCTCTTTAAGAACGGATGCACATTTTGGAGATTCGTCAAAGAGGAGCGAGGGACAGCGAGCAGCTTTACGTGCCGCTCTAGTTATCTCAGTCACTCTAGCGACCTGTGTGCACTCACACGGCGCCAAATATGCCACATAAGAGGGGCAAAGATGATGGGTTGTCTGCAAAGACACCCTCACAACCACGCACGAAGCGCACGCGCCGCGTTAACACGCGGCCGTCTCTCAGTGCCACAGTTACAATGGCGACAGCTACTGCTGCTGTTGCGCTAACTGGACTAACAGATCCATCCCACTTTCACAGTGAGGATGTAGATCCGTCGCTCATTTTCTACTACAGTGAGTCGACACCGCTGCCATTACCTCATTATAGCGATGAGTACAGCGAGCTAATGAGGAGGAGGATGGCGCTTAAGTGTCCACACAGCTTTCACTCATTGCTTCTAACATGGAGACGCCCAACGTTGCGAAGGCCAAGTTGCCTTACGCCAACAAAGTAACTGTCTCTCGTCTGCGCTAGCTAGCGAAGCGACCATTCAGGAGAGCGCTACCCATAAAGGTGCAACTGCTTCTCAGTTGGGTAGAACCACAACACCTGTCATTCAGACCATTATACGAAGTCCGGGTAATCTTCGCTGCTGAAAAATTCCGGCTGAGTCATGTAAATGTCTTCATCAAGCTGTCCGTTGAAAAACGCTGCTTCTACATCAATTTGATGAACTGTGAGGCTGTACTTAACAGCCAAACTGAGAAGAATCCTGATGGATGTAAACTTGGCCACCGGCGCAAACGTCTCCTCGTAGTCTATGCCGTAGTTTTGCGATAATCTCTTGGCCAACTGATGCGCCTTGTAACGCTCGATTTTGCCAGCTTGATTTTCTTTGACCCGAAATACTCACCTGCCGCCAATTGCTTTGCATCCCTTTAGTAGTGGCACTGAAGTCCAATTTTCTTTGCGCAACGACTCTATTTCTGAGTCGCAGGCTTTTTGCCACTTGGCTGAGTTGTCGGATTCAATAGCCGACTTAAACGTAGTCTGCACTAAATCCACGACATACGCGGCTTCAAAGTCCTGTGCTGTAGCAGACATCTCATCCAGTGACTGGTACCGCTTGGGCTTTGGAATGTCCGCTGCTTGCTCCAACGACTGAGTACGCTGGTGCCGCTTCTTATCGGACTCAGAGCTATCTTCTTAATCGGCCGGATTTTTTTCGCGGTCGGTCTCTTCATCCTGCGGCGAGTCTTCTTCAATTGTTTCTTCATCTTCTATGACTACTTCATTCTTGTGTATCTGTCGAAGACGTCTTCCAAATTGCGCGTCGCGGCTTACTAGCGCGCGACAGCTCTAAATCTCTTCAAAGCGATAAGCTTTATCATGCTTAGAGTAGCCAAGAAATTGTCATCCCACCGACCGAGCGTCACACTTGGACCGTTCTCCCTTCGGCACCTGGACGTACGCATGGCATCCAAATACTTTGAGGTTAGGCAGCCGCGGCTTGAATCCTGTCCGAACTTCATGTGGTGACTTGTCATGTTTCACAGCACGTGTCGGGCATCAATTACGAAGGAACGTAGCAGTTATAGCTGCCTCACCCCAATACGATCTTGGCAAGCCAGCATGCTCCAGCATACAGCGAGTGCATTCCGCAAGAGTAAGATTCATCCATTCCTCTACTCATTCAACTGTGGTGTGAAGGCGTAAATTTCTGTACGACGCCACGCTCAGCATAATATCTAGCCATCGCACCAGATGAGTATTCCCCGCCGTTGTCGCAGCGAATCTGTTTGTGCGCTTGTTCGCTTGGTTTTCGGCAAAAGCGACAAATTTGCGAATATTTTAGCAACTTCAGATTATTTCTTCAGCAGAAATACGACGCACAAGTGTGAATTTTCGTCAATAAATGTGACGAAACAACGCTTGCCAGCAAAGGTTGAAATCTGCATTGGTCATACAATGCAGACCTCAACCTTTGGTGGATCATACATCAGTGTGCATAACTTCAAGTAATTATTTCGCACGATTAGTGGAATACTTTCCAAGTTCACTCTCGTCTGTTTACCAAGTGCGCATCCGTTGCAGAACTCCCACTGACTTACCGACTTCATGTTGATGCCAGTGCCGTGATCCTTTTTGACGATGGTATCTAAGCCACCATGGCTAATGTGACCAAGTCGAAGGTGCCAGAGGTACGACGTGGTGTCCCCATGGTATCCCATCGAGCTTGTCATTAGCCTCGTCCATCAGAATTGGCGTCATGCACAACTTAAACAAACCATTGCCTTCGCGAACACCAACCTTCCAGGTAGACCCTTTGCTTCAGTAAAGCATCCGTCTCGCTCAAAAGTGACCGGCCCAACATCCTGGTGAAGCGGCCAACTTAAAACAAATTTCGCAAAAGCTTCGGAATGTGTCATACCGACTTTAGCAGCCCCTTCTTAATTCTGCGGGAGTTGTAATCGACATGACAATGTCACCTTGAGCGACATTTGCTTGCTGCGACCTTTGCCGCTCCTTATTTTCACGGATTCGCACTGGAAACTTGGCGATCCAATGCCCATGCTCACCATAATAGTAATAGGCGCTGTTGACCTTCACTAGTAGTCGTCCTTTACACTTTACTTGCTCGCTCAGTATATACGCTTGGCCGATCCATCGACTCCGCTGCCTTGTTCTTTTCGTTCATGTCTTCGTGAAGGAGCCGAGCCGTCACAAGCTCCCACAAAAGCGAGTCAGCTCTCGACTTCAATGCCGTGATGAGGAAGATGTATGAATCGTTCGAACTTCCGAGAAGCGTATTTACTAGGTCGTCTTCGCTGACCGGAGCACCCACTATGTTGAAGTGCTCTGCCAACGTCTTGAGCCGATTAATGTGCTCCAGCACATCATTGCCCCCCTCCATCTTGGCAGTAAAGATACGTCGACGTAGAAAGAGCTTGTTCGCTAAGCGCTTCTTCTCGATGTGTCCTTTCAACGATCGGCAGCTACGAGTCTTCCATCGCAATATAGATTATCGCTAGCGTCATTCGAGACTTCCTCTTGAAGGTTGCCCGATCCATCGCATTCGTGCAGTCCTCACTTGCCACTTCCCACAAGTCTCTTTCCCCCAGCACCATCTGCATTTTCAACTTCCACGTGTGAAAGTTGGTGCCGTCGAATTTGTTGATCCGACTTGGCGTAGAGGCGTCCATCGTGGCGAAGGCAGTACCTGGGGCGGGGAAGGCAGAGTTGGTGAGGCTTGGGCTCACTAACTGTTGTTAAATTCAAGTGAGCATTAGTCGAAGTAAATATGTTGAAGGTTTCGAGTTCGCAAACCGTTTGCTACCTCTAAGCCTACTGAATACGCTGCTAGATTTAATACCTGGCTACATTCACTCTAGTTAATCAGCTTTTTTCATGGAGGTCCCATCTTGAAGTTGATCATTGAACCTTCGCGGAACCATCTGTTGCGATGTCGCATGTAGAAGATCGCTGTCGTGCTATATCGATGATCCACCGGTGCTTACCGGTTGGTCTTGTGCATGTCGAGGCGCAATATTAGCAATAGCAACTTGTGCGCAACTTAGCCGCTCGAGATGCTTATCGGCAGCAAGCGTTATTTTGTGACATTCATCCATGACAAGTCCCGGTACTGCGTCGTTTACTTGATCAAGAGCAAGGCAGAAGTTATGTACAAGTTCGCCAATTTTGTTGAGTTCACAGAAAAGCATACCGGCAAACGCGTAAATCTCTTCGTTGCGACAACGGTGGCGATATGCGTCCGAGAAAATGGCCAAATTTGCTCGGACCAAAAAATTGTTCTCAAGTTTACGCCACCTTACACGCCGCAGTTGAATGGAGTTTTTGAGCGTATGAACAGGACGCTTCTGGAATGTGCTTGGTGCCTGCTGGAACACGCCGGCCTCGCCAAGCACTATTGGGGTGAAGCTGTAATGACGGCCATGTTTTCATCGAAGGTTATGGGTTTCACGTAATGTACACAACCCAAACCGGTTCAATCCGAACCGCGATTTGGCATAGCATTTACGTTTACCATACTATAGTAAATTATACTATGTAGAAATGAGTGGCTACGAGAATTAGAAATGTAAGCCCTAATAAATCCATCACTTCCAAATTTTCAATCTCCTGCTCAAATATCTTCACTCCGGTTCGTCCTTTGTGCACTCTTTCTCCTTCGCTGCGCTTCGCCCCTTTCCGCTTCGATTTACCTCGCTCATTTCAACAGGTTTGAGCCCAAGTACCATGTTTTTTGCCAGCAAGATGTCAACCAAAGTCTCCATTGACAAGTTCAACGGTGACAACTATGCTACCTAGAGCCACTACATGCATGGCATGTTCCTAACCAAGTCAACGTGGCATGTGGTAAATTGCAAGACAACGCCAATCTTTGCAAATACGCGGGCCAGGATGACTACAAACGGGCCAGCATCATTGCGTGTGATCCGATGCTGCATTACATGAACGCGGATTACCACCCTGTGGTTGAGACTGCGAGGAAGCGTGGGATGCGTGAGCACGTCTTAAGACAACGTATGCTGGATCGCAGAAGGCTGATTGGATCTACTTCAAGAGGCGAATAAAGTATGAAGATGGCGGAAGGCGACAACATCTTGCATCATTGCAATGAAGCTCTCAACATCAGTGTCAAGCTCACTGTCATCGGCGCTAGCATGGAAGACGAGGACGTAGCTATTTGGTTGCTTCGCAGTCTGCCCAAGACCTTCGAAAACGTCGTACTCAATCTGGATATGAGCAATGTCAAGCTGCGTTCGCAAGATGTTGTAAAGGTGCTTACGAATGAGCGTATCAAGCGGCGGGCCGAGAAAGTGGTGGCGGTGATGTCGGAGAGCTCCGCGATCGCGAATTCCGTCATCGTCATTGCACGCACTGCGGAAAATTGAGGCACGCTATTGACTAGTGCTGGACCAAGCAAAAAGATGACAATCGAGGGCCAAGAAGCAGTGGCAAGGGCTGAGGACGCGGGGTCAACAGTATCCAGTGGAGAAACTACGATGATGCCTACGACTACGATCGGGTGGCGTTTGGTGTTTCGCTGGAGTGAGGAATTGCGTCGGCAAGAACATGTCCGGGATGTGGGCGGTCGACAGCGGCGCAACGAGCCACATATGCAACGACAAGGCAAAATCTGCTGATCTAATCGAGTACGAAGAAGGTGGCGTGACAGTTCGCGGCTATCAAGGGTGTTGGCACCGTCGTCGAAAAAGTCATACTTTCCGATTAGAATATGAGTCATATTGAAATCAAGAGCACCTTGCACGTACCAACTTGAGCAAAAACTTACTTTCGGTGCCTTATATCGACAAGCATGACAACTTTCAAGTGGTGTTTGATGGTGCCGAAAAGTGCATTTCACGTAAGGACTCGTTTCAAGTAGTGGCAACGGCGGACCTTTTCGCTGGACTTTACTGGTTGCGTACGGCTCAACGATCTGCAAATGCGGCAGCGAGC
>NC_090624.1:1160637-1180721 GCF_004359215.1 Bremia lactucae | reverse complement strand
ACTGCGGAAAATTGAGGCACGCTATTGACTAGTGCTGGACCAAGCAAAAAGATGACAATCGAGGGCCAAGAAGCAGTGGCAAGGGCCGAGGACGCGGGGTCAACAGTATCCAGTGGAGAAACTTCGATGATGCCTACGACTACGATCGGGTGGCGTTTGGTGTTTCGCTGGAGTGAGGAATGACGTCGGCAAGAACATGTCCGGGATGTGGGCGGTTACAGCGGCGGAACGAGCCACATATGCAACGACAAGGCAAAATCTGCTGATCTAATCGAGTACGAAGAAGGTGGCGTGACAGTTCGCGGCTATCATGGGTGTTGGCACCGTCGTCGAAAAAGTCATACTTTCCGATTAGGATATGAGTCATATTGAAATCAAGAGCACCTTGCGCGTACCAACTTGAGCAAAAACTTACTTTCGGTGCCTTATATCGACAAGCATGACAACTTTCAAGTGGTGTTTGATGGTGCCGAAAAGTGCATTTCACGTAAGGACTCGTTTCAAGTAGTGGCAACGGCGGACCTTTTCGCTGGACTTTACTGGTTGCGTACGGCTCAACGATCTGCAAATGCGGCAGCGAGCCCAAAGACGATTGACGTGCACGCGCGTATTAGGTCACGCTCGAGTCCAAGTGTTGCGCGCGCAAAATGCTCAATACCGATATGATCAAGGATGCAACTCCACCAATGACATCGGATACGCCAAGCATTTGTCGCGGCTGTCAATAAGGGAAAATGATTCAGAAAACGTTCTCCAGCAACCGTGACAAGCGTCATAATGACAACTTCGGCTCCTTCATTTCGACATTTGCCGTCCAATGGATCAAGAATCACTTGGGGGTAGCATGTATTTGCTACTTATTACGGATGAAGCTAGTGGATGCATGAAGGAATTATGCGTGCGAGTGAAATCAGACAGTGAAGGTCACATCAGGACTTGTATCATGAAGATTCAGACACAATTTTCAAGTTGTTCAAATTCGTGCGGCACGATGGAGCTCGTGAGCTCGCGACAAGCTCAATCAAGTCTTTCCACTAAGCTGATGTATCGAGCAGCAAACAACAGTTTCATAGGCTCACCAGACCAATGAGACGGCAGTACATGCTATTCAGACGATTATTGCAATCGGACGCAGTATGCTGTTTTACACCAAGCTCGACAGGTGCTTCTGGGCTGAGGCAGCAATGACAGCCATCTACATGAAGAATCGATGACCGTGACCGAATTAATAGTCGAAACGACTCAAGTGGGATCCTAAGGCTCGCGTCGGGATATTCCTAGGTTACGAAGAGGCCACGAAGGCTTATCGAGTCTATGACATCCATGCAGGACAAGTAATTATAAGTCGCGATGTCAACTTCGACGAGTCGGTGTTCGGGCTTCTGTCGACAAGCTTGGACGAAGATGTGGATAAATTAAACTTTGAAGATTTTGATATCGATGATCGTTCTGCTCAGAACGGAGTTAAGCAGACAGGAAAGCGAAAATGTCGCCCAAGTGAAAAGAGAAATTTACCAAGAAAATTACGCGCCGTTCGACACAAAAAGGGTCTTGAAGAGCAAGTGCGCCAATTGACTCTTGCATGGAAGATGATGAAGAAAAGAGTGATATTCAAGATGACGAAATGCTTCTCCTTTATAATGGCGTGCAAGTGCTAATGTCATTGAAGGTTTAATCGACTTTCAGAACCGAAGACGGTCCAAGAAGCGGCGAATGGACCGCAGCATATTCACTGGCAAAAAGCAATTTAGATGGAACTCGAGTCCATGCGCCTTCGTGGTGTGTTTCGTGCTGCCAAGCTGCCACATGACCAACTAGCCATCGGTATCAAATGGGTGTTTAAGGTTAAGCGCAGAGCGCATAGATCAATCGAGATGTAGAAGGATCACCTCGCGGCAAAACATTTCTGCATAAGTACGGCGTTGACTACACCGAAACATTTTCGCCGGTTGTCTAGTACGTGACACTGCATATGGTTATCGCAATTGCCACATATTTCAAGTGGCCTCTCGAAATTGATGTGGTTACTGCATTCCTGTATGAGATCATGAAGGAACAAGTTTATTGCGAGGTTTACGAAGGAGTCCAGCTTGACGATAACTTTAACTGTTTGGAACTAGTCAAGGCCATTTACGGACTCAAGCAAGCGTCGCGCGTATGGAATAAAACGTTTGATGGGTTCGTATGCTCGATTGGCTTTCAAGTACCAGTATTCAACCCGTATCTATATCTCAAGATTTAGACGGACATTGCGTGCTTGTGCTGGTCTACGTGGACGAAGTGCTTATTCCTGGAAGCTTGCCTGGAATGGTCACATGTACTGAGAATGACCTCAAGAATTGCCTCGATATGATAAAGAGTGGCAAGTGTGCATTTGTTCTTGGCATCGAGCTGATCGATAACCCAGACGGCAACTTAACGATGTGCCAGCGACGCTATGTGTACGTTACTCTGAAGCGCTTTGGCATGGTCGAGTTCAAAGCTGAAGTCAGTCCAGTTGATGTGAGATTCCAGCCGCTTTCAAGTAATGCAGCAACCAAGGTGAATGCTCCATTTTGCTAAGCAGTTGGTGCACATACGCACCTTACGACTGCGACGCGCCCAGACATTGCGTAGGCCGGTGGATACGTGTCTTGCTTTATGGAGAATCCCCAATAAGAACAATGGGTTGCGGTCAAGCGTATCTTTCGCTATCTGCAAGGCACCAAGACGCATGGAATCTGTTACAAGCCAAGCGACATTATTGTTCTTGTGGATACTCTGACGCAGACTGGGCTGGAGGCCTTGTTGATCGCAAGTCGACTTTGGGCTACACGTTCATGTTACTGAGTGCGCCTAAAAGTTGGGGCAGCAAGAAGCAGTCGAGCTGGCACTTTCGACTAGCGAGGCGGAATACATTGCGCTCATTCTGGCAATCCAAGAAGGCAAATGGATTCATCGTCTGCTTTGTGTAATTCTAGCAGCTGCTTAATCACGCCACACCCAAGCTCGTGATACAAGAAGGCAATCAATCATGCATCAAAATGTCAAAGAATCCTGTTAATAACGTTCGCGCAAAACATATTGACATCAAGGACCACCGCATTCGTGACGAGATCAAGCGTGGTGAAGTCAAGGTCGACTGTTGTGAGACTTTGATAATGCTCGCGGACATTTTGACCAAGGCGCTTCACGGTCCACGCCAAAAGGATATGACAGCGGCTCTCGGTATTCAGGCGAGTTCGCATTGAGGGGGCGTATTGAGGGTTATGGGTTTCAGCTAATGTACACAACCCATATCGGTTTAACGAGAACCGCGGTTAAGCATAGCATTCACTTAAATTATAGTATAGTGAAATGCACTATGTACAAATGGGTAGTTGCGAGAAGTAGAAGTGTAAGCCCCAATAATCAATCACTTCCAAACATTCCTTCTCCAACACAAGTGTCTTCGCTTTGGTTCGCCTTCGCGTAGGCTCTTTCATCCACCTCGCTTCGACTCATTTCGCTTCCCTCCGCTTTGCTACTACAACATATTACGAGCCCAACAACCATGTCTTCTGCGCATGACGTAAAGGCCAAGGTCCTCGTCGAAAAATTCAACGGAGACAACGTCGCCACATGGAGCCGCTACATGTGTGACATGCTCCTGACTAAGTCAACGTGGCATGTGGTATATTGCGAGACAACGCCAATCTTTGCGAATACGCGGGCCAGGATGACTACAAACGGGCCAACAACATTGCGTTTGGACTTATGCTGCATTACTTGAACGCGGATTACCACCCTGTGGTTGAGACTGCGAGGAAGCGTGGGTTGCGTGAGCACGTCTTAAGACAACGTATGCTAGATCGCAGAAGGCTGAACGTATCTGCTTGAAGCACCAGCTATTCATCTTGGAGATGGTGCAAGGCAGCAACGTCTTGCATCATTGCAATGAAGTTCTCAACATCAACGCCAAGCTTAGCAGCATCGGAGCGAAGATGGAGGATGAAGACGTTGCAATCTGCCTGCTGCGCAGTCTCCCGAAAAGTTATGAGAACGTCGTACTCAACTTGGAGATCAGCAATGCTGAGCTACGGATGCAGAACGTGGTGAAAGTGCTATCTAATGAGCACATCAAGCGTCAGAGTGATAAATCTCCAGTGATCAAGACAAAGACGCTGTTAAAGCCTTTAATGCTGATCGTGAGTCTCGACGCTGTGCGTGCTACGGGAAATTAGGGCACTTGGCGGGGCGGTGCTGGACCAAGTAGAAGAAAGAAAATCGTAATGCTTGGCGCGGCGGCCAAGCTCGTGGACGCGGAGCAAGCAGCGTCTACTACGACGGAAATGACGACTACGACTACGACCGCGTCGCATTTGCTGTTACACTTGATCATGGATTACAAAAAAAAACAATATTCCTGGAATGTGAACGACGACAGGGTGCGACGCATCTCATATGTAACGACAAGGCCAAATTGTTGGTGTTATATGAGCGCGGTGACGGTGAAGATTCGGTGACCAACGGAAACAAGGTTGCAATCAAGAATGCAGGAACCATCATTTGAGCGTGTAGCTCTGCCCGATGGTCAAGAGCGCGATATCGAGTTTTCGAATACGCTCTTTGTGCCGAAGATGAACAAAAATTTGATTTTAGTACCGCAGATCGACAGAAGTGGCAAGATTCAAGTACTTTTCGAAGTTGGAAGCATGCGAATTTCTAGAAATCGACTGCACAAGTGGTGGCGACGAGAACCTCGTCAATGGTCTATATTGGGTTCGTACGCCACACTGTTCGGCTACTTCAACGACTCGCTCGGACATCAACGAGATCCGAGGTCAATCGTGTTAACGGCATAGTATAAGTAACTCGCTTAAGCGCCATGCATTTTCAGGGCTAGTTCATTCGGCAGGTGAGTTGTTACACAATGGAAGTTGGAATCCGCTAAGGAGTGTGTAAATAAATAAATAAACTAATCAAATCAAACCAATTAAAGTGTTATAAGAAACTGTAAACTATTAAAACACGCCTAATAAGACAAGGCTTGGTTGTAAAGTTTTTCATTAATACACGATATCGATCTACATGCACAAATGGGTCATGCTCCACTGGACATTCTACGAAAGGTGGTCAGCAGCGGCATGATAAAATTTGCTTGCTACGTCAAATGCACAAGGCTTATGTCGTGGGTGTCAGCAAGGAAAGATGGTTCAAAGCCGTTTCCAAGCAATCGGAACATACCTCATTACGACAATTTTGAGCTTTTACACTTTGACATCTGCGGTCCTATGGAAGAAGATTCGCTGGGAGGTAGCAGATACTTGCTCCTGATGGTCGACGAAGCTAGTGGTTGCATGAAGGGTTTCTGTCTAAACCAAGTCAGAAAGCGAGAGCTTCATCATCAGCTACATCATCGAGGTAAAGATACAATTTGGCAAGCTGGTCAAGTATGTTCGACACGACGGAGCACGCGAGTTTTCCACCAACCCTTCAAAGAACTCCTACGAAGAGCATGACATTGAGCAGCAAACGACGGTTCCTTACGCTCATCAGACAAATGGCACGGCAGAGCGAGCTATACGGACGATTGTAACTATTGTCGAAGTATGCTGCATCACGCAAGACTGGACAAAAGTTTTTGGGGTGAAGCTGCTATGACGTCAATTTACATCAAGAATCGTCTTCCATCACTAAGGTTGAGAGCAAATTCCCATTGAGATCGTCTACAATTAGAAGCCAAGTGTCAAGCATTTGCGCGTAATTGGCTGTCAAGCGCACGTTCTAACTCCTAAAGAGAAGCGTCTAAAGTGGGATGCCGAGTCTCGTGCAGGCATATTTGTGGGCTATGAAGAAGTATCAAAGGCGTATCGCATTTATGACATCGACGCTGAGCAAGTGGTAGTCAGTCGTGATGTCAGGTTCGACGAATCAAAGTTTTGTATTTCTCACAATAAAGACCGAGAGGATGATGAGTTCTCAACTATAACTCGCTCAACTTAGGCGATATCGAGGGAGGCCGTACGACCGATTTCAAGCAAACAGGCAAATGTAAGATTCGCACGAGCTCAACAAAGTAAAGAAGAGCCATCACTTTGAGCATCTTGGAGCTGCATTGGAACAAGCAAGTGCTCCTGAAAGTATGGAAGAGCGTCGCAAAAAGCGCCGTTCTGTCGAAGAATACAACGAGATGTGGAGAGTGATGCAGAAAAAGATAGGACGAAAGCAGTGACTCAAAACCTGCTGCAGATTTGGCTTGCAAGTGCCAATGCGGTTGTAGCTGGCGACTTGTCTGAACCGATGACGTTTCAAGACGCAGTAAGTCGGCCTGATCAAGTACATCGGCGAAAGGCGATACGCGCGGAGCTGAATTCAATGCAACTACGTGGAGTACTTCAAGCTGCAAAGCTTCTACAGAACACCGTGCAATTAGAATAAAATGTATATTCAAAATTAAGCGAAAAGACGATGGATAAATTGATAAGTACAAGGCACGACTTGTTGCGAAAGGGTTCAAGCAGAAGTACGGCATTGACTTAACAGAAATTTGTTCACCGTCGTCAACTACTTCACCTTTCGGATGGTAATCACCTTGACGAAATGTTTTAATTTGCCATTGGACCAACTTGACGTAGTTACGGCATTTCTCTACGGTGTCATGAAAGAAGTCGTATACTGCGACATTCAGAAGGAGTTGAAGTTTTCATGTCTTCGACTATTTCAAGCTTGTAAAGGCAATTTATCGTCTTAAGAAGCCTCGTGTGTGTGAAATGAGACTTTCAATGATTACGTTTGCTCAATCGTCGTTTTCAAGTATTCGACTTTGATCCATGCTTGTACATCAGGATTTCTGAAGGGTATTGTGTACTTTTGCTAGTGTACGTCGACGATGTTTTAGTCACTAAAAACTCTATTGAGCTTATCGCACGAACCAAAGAGGATCTGAAAACTGCGCTTCGAGATGACTGATAGTGGCAAGTTCGCGCTTGTTTTAGGTATTGACCTGGTCGAGAATGTCGATGGCATTGTCACCTTATCCCAACGACGCTACATTAATAATATTTTGAAGCGTTGTGGTATGGACGACTGCAAGGCTGCCATTAGTCTCTTCAAACCGACTTGTTCCGAGCATCACAGCAACAAAAGTAAACGCACTGTTTCGTGAAGCTGCGGGAGCTTTAATGCACTTGACGACAGCAACACGACCAGATATTGGTTTTGCAGTTGGATAAGTGTCACGTTTTATGGAGGACCACAAGTTGAGCATTAAATTGCAGTTAGGCTGACTTTGCGCTACCTTCAGGGCGCCAAGTCGCATGGTATTTGCTTTGTGCCCGGCAATGAAGTCGACTTCAGTGAGTATTCCGATGCTGATTGGGCTGGAGATTACGCCGACCGCAAGTCAACTTCTGGCCACGCATTTCTTCTAATGGGCGCCCCTATAAGCTGGGGCAGCAAGAAGCAGACCAGCATTTCACTTTAAACTAGTGAAGCAGAGTACATTGCACCAAGTCTGGCTATTCAAGAAGTCAAGTGGGTGCCTCATCTTCTTTGCGAAATTTGGAGGCGGCTGGTCAGCAAGGGACTAAGCTAAAGGTATTTGAGGACAACCAATCCTGTATCAATATGACGAAGAATTAAGCTAATCATGGCTCCCTCAATGCGAACGCGCTTGAATACCGAGAGCCGCTGTCATGTCTTGCGGCATGGTCCTGGTAATCCTTTCGTCATAATGTCGGCCGACATAGTTGCCGTTTCACAGTATTCGAGACACACTTTGCCACTCTTGACTTCGTCACGAATGTGATGATAATTGATTTTTATATGCTTGGCGCGTCCAACATTGAGGGAGCATATTGAGGGATGTGGATTTCAGGTAATGTACACAACCCAAACAGGTCCAATCCGAACCACGGTTAAACATAGCATAACTATATATGCTCGTCATACGCTGTGCGTTGCGCCTCTGAAAGTTCTGGAAACTCTTCCATTTCAGTAAAGGCTTAGTCTTATGCGTAGATTGACAAGAGTGCTGCCAGGTGTAGCGGAGCTACCTCGCTCCTTAAGTCAGAGGAAGACTTATAGACTCAAAGAGTCTCCCAATTCAATATAACTAATGGGTTTAACAACTCAAGGAGTCGTACAAGCTATTAAAGCTTAAGGAATCCTATTTCACGAAATTCAGGGGTTCGTAGAACCAAGTGGCAACTAGTGCCCAGCGCAAGCCTTAGGAAGGCACAAGACGCTTTAAGATCAAAAGGGGAACTGCTCTTTATTTAATTATTTAAATCTAAAAACCTTACCTAGGCTTCGGCCTCCAAATTTATATCTGGCGGCGACCCATCATAAATGAGATTTTAGTGATTAGCTATTTTTAATAGGATAAAAGGGTATTTTACTTATAAAGCAAATGTATCACAACAACGGTTCACAACCGATGCGTGCCCCATTACATTTCTACATAGTGCATTTAAATATAGCATATCAAAACTTTGTTTGGACTTGAACATATTGAATTTATTTTGTCCCAGGGACCAGATTCTGCAGGCAAAAGGCTTGAAGCCTTTATGCGATATGATACCTCTCTGATAGGACAGTTTTAGGATCACCTTGCGGCATCTATGCCAACTCGGTACATCTCTGTACCTTATTCAAAGCCTAAGGCGCGCCCTTAAGTTGCAATATGTGAATACATTTGAGGGAAAAGAGGAAGAAAATCTTTTTTTTTGGATTAGCAGATGGGGATGTCCATTGACTCCGCCTTGTTCTTAAGAGGACGGCAAAAGGTGGCAGTGGCTATTTCCAAGCTCGGAGGTAGAGCCATGGAGTGGGCACTATCGTGCAGCACGTCCATCAACGACGCTTTTCCCTCACGGGATTCGCTGAAACAGCAAATGACCAAAATGTTTGCACCGCCTGATTAGGCTTTTCGTATGCAATCACGGCTCAAAGCGACTCGACAGGGTAAACGAACCTTAGGGGCTATGTCCAGGAGTTGAGAACTCTCATTGCATCTATGCATTAAGACCCAATGCAGGAAGCAATTGTCGTAACAGTCTTATGAAGGGTCTCACCGAGGGCGTTGCCCGAACGAAATTATTCTGATCTCATCCTGCTACTTCGAAGAGGCAGTTACCATAGCGCTACGCGCTGAGTTCGACATTAAGTCTGCTCGTGCTAGCACGACTGTTTACCGTACAAGCTCTTCGAGCACATGGGTACAGTCTAATAGACCGGAACCCATGGATCTAAGCCTCGTTGAGGAAGGGGAGAGGCACTTCAAGCTGTGGAACAGCACAAGAAAGCCGTAGATGTTATGTGTGCGGAAGTAAGAAACATTTACGTCCGGCCTGTCCCCTACGCAAACGCGTATAGCTCGAAAGTGCACCAGTTCCGACCTATACCAGAAACTGTACGGTGCGGGAAAACGTCGATACCCAGTAGGTACGGGGCGCCCTACTGGTGAAGACCTAGGCTCTGTTGAACCTCTAGGAGGTGAAAGTAAACAGGATTTAGTCCCAATTCGCTCGGGGCGTGAGTACAAGCCTGGCTTGTTAGTCGCTCGAGCGAGTGTGAAGGGCTTTGGTAAGCCATGGTCAATTTTAATTGACTCAGAAGTGTCTCGCAATTATGTACGAGAAATCAACAATTCTTTGAGTCGCTTAAAGCGCATGAAAGTGACATAACAAATAACAAATGTTCGCTTAGTGACTGGGACTCGTGTCACTGTTCGTTAAGTTCCGTTGAACTTAGGTATAAAGATTTCTGGACTTTGACAGTTTGGAACGCTTTCTCGTCCTTGATTTTGATTCGAAGTATGATCTCATCCTTGGTATAGCCTGGCTTGAACGCCATGAGCCATGGATCGATTGGAGGTCTAAGACCTTAGGGCGCCACGCACAATGTTCCTAGCAAAGTTTTGGAGAGTTTGCTAGGCGACAAAAGCGCTATTGGCGCAAATCACTGACTGAATCTGTCAATTTTTAGACATTGGAATCTATGAGTTAATAAGCTCCAATGTTAAAAACATTGATTCTGAGCCCGACTCAGAAAAAGGCCGTCGAGTGACACTCGTTGTAAAAACGATTCACTGAATGCTGAAAGCATTGTAGGCCTAAGGCTGAGTCATCAAAGGTGTTATATCTTTGAGATACGTGGAGTAGCACGTCTAAGTCCACCAAGTGTGGTCGGCCGAGGTGGTACCATACTGAGTGTCAATAGTGACACTTTTGGCGGTTCGCCAGGGCATTTCGCGTCAAACCCTTCTGATGCACGTGAAGTGACACGAAAACGTTCGCTGGACAAAGAAGTTGAGTTACCTAATTCCTTGTCGGATGTCGAATTAGACACCAGCTCTGGTGTAGAACCAATACAGGCTAGAAAATTTTGGAACGTGAATGACCCAGCCTCTAAGAGGCGTATTGTCTTTACTCCAAGAGATGGGAGACGCAAGCGTCGATACCCTCACAAAGTGATATGAGCGAGCAATTTCATACGCTTGTAAATGGTGTAACCGGTAACATCGAGGAAGAAGTTAGCCTTGGGCAATCCCTTTGCTACATGCGCTTAAAGAGCTAAATGAAATGCCTGTTGATGATTGCGGCCGAGCCTTAAAGGCTGGCGACTTATCTGAGATGGTGGTCATCCGACCAACACATGGAGTTAAATTCATCGTCACAACTGGACGAAGCTGTCGTGGATGACACAAAAGTTGCGCTTAGTGCGCAGGGTGGATCATCGATCCTTAAAGATCCTATGGATCCATTTTATTCCTTGATTAAGGAATTTCAAGATGTGGTATGTACCAATCCACCAACTGTTTTACCTCCGCATAGAGGTGTCCGTCATGAAATTGACATGGTTCCTGGATCAAATACTGTGTCACACGACAGTGGCCTTTACCAAGGGGACAGTGTGACGTCATCGACGATTTCTTCCGTGCTAAGCACGAGGCTGGAATGGTACGAGAGAGCAAATATCCCCATTCGACAACGATCTTGTATCAAAAAGCCAAATGGTAAATGGCGCATTGTACATGCATACAATAAGCTCAATGCTGCCACTATACCAGCACGAACCCCCATTCCTTGAAAGGATGTTCTTCAGAACAGCAAGGTGGGATGTGAAATGTACAGTGCACTTGACTTAGTCGATGGTTTTAACCAACTGCTCATGCGACCTAGTGATATCCCACTTCCAGTGGTTAGCACCCCAAGCGGTATGCTATGGGATTGGCTGGTTATGCCACAAGGGCTTTTCAACGCCCTTGCAACATTTAATCGTCTACGCACCTATTCAGCCCTCATCGAGGTTATGCACAGACTTATTTCGATGACATTTTTGTCCATAGTCGTGTGGAGCAGGGTCGGTCAGACATGAAAACCATTTAGGCCATTTGCGAGCAGTGCTCGAGTGTATGCGCACAAATAAATTGTATGCCAATGCATCTACAAGCTTTTTTGGCGCAGACGAAATTTCTTGTTTAGGATGCTTCATTAGAAAGCGAGGCCTTAGAGCGGATCCCGCTAAAGTAAAAGCCATAGTTGATTGGCCGGTTCCTGAGAACCTAAACGATCCGCGTAAGTGGTTGGGTCTCGCCAATTACTTACACAAATATAGTGAAATTACGCTGATATGGCTAGGCTATTATCTAATCTCACTAAACAGGATATGGTTTGGTGCTGAACTAGCACAGAGCACACTGCTTTTTAAGCAGGTAAGGGTAGTCTTATCCATGCCCCGATTCTGGCACTGCCAAATCCAAATTGGCCTTTCAGTGTCGTCTGTGACGCATCGGATTTTGCCATTGGCAGTACTCTTTTACAAGCAGATGATGATGGGCGTGAATGTGAAATTGCGTTCGAGTCTAGACAGCTGAAGCTGCGAAAAAGAACTAGCCAGTTCATGACAAGAATTACTTGCTATGAAGTATGCTCTCGTCAAATTAAAAAATCATCTTCTAGGCTCTAAGCCGTTTGTGATTTATATAGATTACGCGTCATTACGCACTGCGACTAAGTCACCCCATTTCTCACAGAGACTTGCCCGATGGCTATCCTTTTTCGCCGAATTCAACTTCGAGGTGAAGTATAAGCCTGGCAAACAGAATGCTATGGCTGATGCGTTATCTCACAGGCCCTATTATGAGCTCTCTCATTTAACGACTATAATGCCGCTTATTACTGAATTAATCCGTTCGGCTTACGCCCAGGGTGAACAAAGTGAAGCTCTGCTACGAGATCTAAAGAGCACTGACTTGGGTTTTAGATTGTCGGCACGTCTGTGTGCGAGGTTACGTCGATTTTCTATCGATAACGACCTGTTGCTTTATTGCACGGACGCTGCGGATACTCCGCGCGTTGTTGTTCCTCATGATAAGGATTTGAAGTACCGAATCCTCTATGAGGCACACAATACTGTCCTTAGTGGTCATCTCGGTAGAGAAAATACCTACGGCTCTGTAAGCCAGATTTATTGGTGGTCTAAACTTTACAAATGGGTCAGCACATACGTTCGCACATGCGAAGTTTTCCAACGGGTTAAAGCCTCGGCGCATGCTGCTGCACCACTGGCAAGTCTGCCCGTACCCACAGGGCGTTAAAATCCCATTTGGCCGGTAACACCGGCAAAGTGGTCTTTGTTGACCGATTGAGCAAAATGGCTCACTTAGCAGCTGTGCCGAATACCATTAATTGTGAAGGTACAGCAAGGCTGTTCATTGATCGCGTGTTTCGACAACACGGTTTGCCAGTGGCAATTGTCTCTGACCGAGACCCCCGCTTTACGGGTAAATTCTGGAGCTGTATTTTCCGAGTGCTTGGCACAAGATTGGACATGTCCACTGCGGACCATCCGCAGATTGATAGTCAAACTGAACGCGTCAATCGCGTCATTGAAGACGTTTTACGCAGTGTGTGTGCTCAGACACCAAAGCGCTGGAGCTCAATGCTCCCAGTGGGGGAATTTGTGTTAAATAACGCTGTTCATGCGTCTACAGGCTACACTCCGTTCTATGTCAATGGTCTCATTCGCCCACGCGTTCCATTAACGATACCACTGCGTAGGTCAGGGCTTAATGGGGAAGAATTAGCCAATGGGTTTGCTGATATCAGCCCTGTTACCATTCGGAAACAAGTAAGCGAGTTTCTCGCGACGCGATTTAGTGTCTTAAGACATGTAAGTGACACGATGACTGATAGCCAAGACAAACAAAAAGAAAAGGCAGGTGTCAAGGCAGAATCTGTATTAATTATTATGCGGTCGGAGACCGAGTTTTATTAAACGCTAAGATCTACCTACTAGCTTGGTTTCCGCGGTCTTCAATACTAAATTGCACCCGCGCTTTATTGGACCATTTACGGTCGTGGCAAAGAAGGGCCTTGCTTACACGCTAAACTTTCCTAGCAAGCTGCGTACACACCCAGTGCTCTACGTTGGCTTGCTTAAGCCATATCGGAACCCTTCCCATGTGGACTTGGAGGCGCTTGCGCCGAAATTGACGGCTGTGCCGCAGACTGCTGCATCCGCACCAGGATGTCCAGCTGACCCTCTAAACGAGGTTGCTGACGTTCCAGCATTAAAAGACGGATTCGAATCGCATCAAAAGAGCCCTCAACCCGAGCAAGGCCTTCGCGAAGAAGTTCCACCTCGTGCTTTAAAGCATTAAATGCTTCCGTCAAGATTTCGGCTTACTCCCGCGCCGCTTGATGCGCGAGGGAACCTTCAGTTTCACGTGGGGAAACTTCTAAAGCGACGCCGTTGTAAGGGCCATACCAGTATCTGGGAAGTGGATGGGGTACGAAAACTCTTGGGAATTCGAGGTATCTCTTCGGCAAAATAGCCCGTACGCCGTTGACGTTTTTGAGCGCCAAGCTCAGGTTCAATTTGCGTCAAACGACGCTTTCCACCACTAAAAGTGGGAATAGGTGGATCTATAGCCTCAGTGCGGCTTCGATCCATGGTTGCACGGTCAACCGAAGCACTGAAATATTGGCTAGTCCTATCCTCGTTTTGTGGCATAAATGCCAAACGTAAATGTCTCCTTTAGTCTTAAGCTTGGCGAAATCGAAGCGAAGCTTCCTTTTAAACGAACATCAGCCACTTCCGCGGACTCTCTTATATTCAAAATATTGCGGAGGCGGCGGGTCCGATGGACCCAGTTCTCAAACGAAGCGTCGTTTTCGCTTTCTAGTTCGTTTGGAAACAAAACGATCGGAATTTCCCTCATTGAGGTCACCGAAGCCCCACGGCCTGATAACGTAAACGCATCAGATACTGACTTCGCGTCATCACCTTTGGCGTAAGGTATCGCTCATGAAGAGCCTCGCGAGCAGCGAGCTCCTCCGGCGTTTTCGCCTTTGGTCCAGAGGTCCAGATGGTCAAGCTGCAACCCGTGATCTCTTTGAGACGCTCTTCCACATAAGTGGAGTGATTCGGTATTCACTGTGAGCTTTAGCTTTCGCTATCTCTGCAGCTCGACGACAAGCTTGTTCCTCTATGAGGATAACCGGCTCTTGCTCTTCATCGAGCGGGTACGTGATAATGATGGACCCAGGGTCCTGCGTCCTGCGCAATGCAGTTAAGACAGCGGCGGCACCACGTTCTGGGAAATGGTTCGGAGCCCGCCGACGTTCATCCTCGTAAGGAATAGTGTAAGAGCGACGCTCTTTTCCCTCATCCATCGATGGGGGTGACTTTCATAGTCCAGGTCCGGGCGAGTATCACCCATCAAGTACATTAAGGCACTAACAGCACAGCGATATAAGGAACGTTTTCATCGTCTCGTGATGCTTGCAGCCATCTTCACATATAGCCTTGCACGCCAAAATGCAGCAGGTTTTGAGTCACTGCTTTCGTCGTATCTTTTTCTGCATCACTCTCCACATCGCGTTGCATTCTTCGACAGATCGGCGCTTTTTGCACGCAGTTCCATACTTTCAGGAGCACTTGCTTGTTCCAATCCAGCTCCAAGATTCTCAAAGTGATGGCTCTTCTTTACTTTGTTGAGCTCGGGCGAATCTTACATTTTTTGCCTGTTTGCTTGAAATCGGTCGTACGGCCTCCCTCGATATCGCCTAAGTTGAGCGAGTTATAGTTGAGAACTCATCATCCTCTCGGTCTTTATTGTGAGAAATACAAAACTTTGATTCGTCGAACCTGACATCACGACTGATTACCACTTGCTCAGCGTCGATGTCATAAATGCGATACGCCTTTGATACTTCTTCATAGCCCACAAATATGCCTGCACGAGACTCGGCATCCCACTTTAGACGCTTCTCTTTAGGAGTTAGACCGTACGCTTGACAGCCAATTACGCGCAAATGCTTGACACTTGGCTTCTAATTGTAGACGATCTCAATGGAAATTTGCTCTCAACCTTAGTGATGGAAGACGATTCTTGATGTAAATTGACGTCATAGCAGCTTCACCCCAAAACTTTTGTCCAGTCTTGCGTGATGCAGCATACTTCGACCAATAGTTTCAATCGTCCGCATAGCTCGCTTTGCCGTGCCGTTTGTTTGATGAGCGTAAGGAACCGTCGTTTGCTGCTTAATGCCATGCTCTTCGTAGGAGTTCTTTGAAGGGTTGGTGGCAAACTCGCGTGCTCCGTCGTGTCGAACATACTTGACCAGCTTGCCAAATTGTATCTTTACCTCGATGATGTAGCTGATGATGCAGCTCTCGCTTTCTGACTTGGCTCAGACAGAAACCCTTCATGCAACCACTAGATTCGTCAACCATCAGGAGCAAGTATCTGCTACCTCCCAGCGAATCTTCTTCCATAGGACCGCAGATGTCAATGCAAATTTCAAGAAAATCGACTGCAAAAGTGGTGGCGACCGGGACCTCGTCGATTGTCTATATTGGCTTCGTACGCCACACTGTTCGGCTAATTCAACGACATTGGCACGCGACATCGATCAACATGCTCGAATGGGTCATGCTCCACTGGACATTCTACGAAAGATGGTCAGCAGCGGCATGATAAAGGACGCTTCAGTATCTGCTACGTCGAATGCACAAGGCTTATGTCGTGGGTCTCAGCAAGGAAAGATGGTTCAGAAGCCGTTTCCAAGCAATCGGAACAAACTTCATTACGACAATTTTGAGCTTTTACACTTGCTTCCAACTTCGAAAAGTACTTGAATCTTGCCACTTCTGTCGATCTGCGGTACTAAAATCAAATTTTTGTTCATCTTCGGCACAAAGAGCGTATTCGAAAACTCGATATCGCGCTCTTGACCATCGGGCAGAGCTACACGCTCAAATGATGGTTCCTACATTCTTGATTGCAACCTTGTTTCCGTTGGTCACCGAATGTTCACCTTCACCGCGCTCATATAACACCAACAATTTGGCCTTGTCGTTACATATGAGATGCGTCGCACCACTGTCGTCGACCACATTTCAGGCATATTGTTTTTTTTAGTAATCCATGATCAAGTGTAACAGCAAATGCGACGCGGTCGTAGTCGTAGTCGTCATTTCCGTCGTAGTAGACGCTGCTTGCTCCGCGTCCACGAGCTTGGCCGCCGCGCCGAGCATTACTATTTTTTTTCTTCTACTTGGTCCAGCACCGCCCCGCCAAGTGCCCCAATTTCCCGTAGCACGCACATTGTCGAGACTCACGATCAGCTTTAAAGGCTTTAACAGCGTCTTTGTCTTGATCACTTGAGATTTATCACTCTGCTGCTTGATGTGCTCATTAGATAGCACTTTCACCACGTTCTGCATCCGTAGCTCAGCATTGCTGATCTCCAAGTTGAGTACGACGTTCTTATAACTCTTCGGGAGACTGCGCAGCAGGCAGATTGCAACGTCTTCATCCTCCATCTTCGCTCAGATGCTGGTAAGCTTGGCGTTGATGTTAAGAACTTCATTGCAATGATGCAAGACGTTGCCGCCTTGCACCATCTCCAAGATGAATAGCTGTTCAAGTAGATGCGTCCATCTTTCTGGAATTCACCGTATAGAGTCTCGATGCGCGTCTATGCGAAGCCTCTTCGCAGTCGTCGACCACATGATGGTAGTCTGCGTCCATATGCAAGAGCATCAGACCAAACGCGATGTTGCTTGTTCGGACGTGTTCGTCGGAGGCACGCGCATCGGCAAATGTTGGCCTCACTTCACGGTTTATGACATGCCACGCAGTGTAGCGGCTCCACGTGGCGAAGTTGTCTCCGTTACATTTTTCGACGAGGACCTTGACCTTTATGTCATGTGCAGACGACAGGGTTGTTATCCTCATAACCTGTTGAAGTAGCGAAGCGATACAAGTCGAAGCGAGGTGGAAGAAGCGTCTACGCGAAGAGCAAACTAGTTTAAAGACACTTGTGTTGGAGAAGGAATGCTGGAACTGATTGATTATTGGGACTTACAGTTCTACTTCTCGTAAACCACTCATTACTTGTAGCGGAGCTGCCTTGCTCCTTATGTCAGAGGAAGACTTATAGACTCAAAGAGTCTCTTAGTTCAATAGAACTAATAGGCTTTACAACTAGGGAGTCGTACAAGCTATTAAAGCTTAGTAAATTATACTTCAAGGGATTCAGGGGTTTGTAGAAGCAAGCGACAAATAGTGCCTGAGAGTGTGTACCTTATAAAGGCTTCTATCTCTCATAGATCGCTGCGCAAGCCTTAGGAAGGCACTAGACGGTTTAAGATCAAAAGAGGAACTGAATCTTATTAAATTACTAAAATATAAAAAACCTTTCCCTAACTAATTTAAGATCGATTTCGGCCGCCAGATTTATACATGGCGGCGACCACATTTGTTACCCATACAAAATGGGATTTTAGTGATTAACTATTTTAAATAGGATAAAAGGGTATTTTATTTTACCCATTAAAGAAATGTACCACAACAACGGTTCACGAACAGATGTGCCCCATTACAACCTTCCCCATAGTGACAACATTCGCTTCATTTCCTCTTTGAGGTTGGAACATAAGCAGCTAACCGTTTGGTTCTGTTTTGCATTCCTTTGTCCCATGACAACTAAGCGTGAATTACAGACTCTTCGCACCTATCTCTTAGACGAGGGAATGGTTGCTTCCGCTGTGGGAACTCTTAGTCAGTATGCTGCCGATCCTTGCCCGACTCAATGGCGCGTGTATTTCGGTATGCAAGCAACTCCAACACATGTACTTCGATTTTTACGATCCGGCTGCGGTAAGCTGGTAGGTTACTCGGATGCGGACTAAGCAGGTGACACCGAATCAAGACGAAGAACTAATGAATACTTGTTTGTACTGAGCATAGGGGGCACTAGCTGGCGCACTAAGAAATTGCGGACAGTTGCACTATCTCTAACTGAGCCTGAGTACATGGCACTATCAGAAGCTACTCATGAGGCAGTTTGGCTCAAAGTTTTTACACGCGAACTCGACGAAGACTCAAGCGATGAATTTGCGAAGGTGTATAAAGATATTCGATTTGCAATTGCGTCGGCCCAGAACACCGATTTCCACAAGCACATCTAGTGTCAATGCGGTTGAATCTGGCGACTTGTCTGAACCGATGACGTTTCTAGACGCAGTAAGTGGGCCTGATCAAGTACATCGGCGAAAGGCGATACGCGTGGAGCTGAATTCAATGCAACTAACCTGGAGTGTTTCAAGCTGCAAAGCTTACGGAATTTCTCTACAGTGTCATGAAAGAAGTAGTAAAAGTTTCCAATGGCTTCGACTGCTTCAAGCTTGTAAAGGCAATTTATCGTCTCAACAAGCCTCGCGTGTGGAATGAGACTTTCAATGATTTCATTCGCTGAATCGATTTTCAAGTATTCGACTTTGATCCATGCTTGTACACCAGGATTTCTGAAGGGCATTGTGTGCTTTTGCTTGTGTACGTCGACAGTGTTTTGGTCACTAAAAGCTCTATCGAGCTTATCGCACGAACATAGAGGATCTGAAAATACGCTTCGAGATGACTGACAGCGGCAAGTGTGCGCTTTTATTATTGATAAAGCAAAGGCACTTGTGTAAAAAGTAGGATACAAAATGAAAAGTAAATATGTATTGGTCCTTAGTTCGTAATCCCTAGGAAGCTTCTAAGATCTTCTCGAAGCTTCCAATGACGTCATACATAGCATACCGTTACTAATCTGGTTAACTTTTACAGAAACTATTGCTTATAAATTTTGGTGGATTTATTTTCTTAGCATCATATGTTGACGATATGCTAGTTGCAGCTTCCACCAAGCAGATGGTGGGGTAAGAATTTCTAGCCTCAAGGAAGAGTTTCGACTCAAGCGACTTAATGCTGCACATATTGTCGTGGAAATTTATTTTTTTGGGATCGGTTACGCAAGATGATGTACATATTCCAGCAGCGATTACTTACCTGTAGCAATGCTGCTCAAGACACTCTTTGAAAAATTTCACTCCCACTCGACTCGACAGCGATTAAACTGTGTATGTGTATTAATTCGATCGGAGAGCGCTGAACTGAATTGCAGAAATCGGCTTAGTAATAGGATCTGCTAACATTTTGAGTGTCGGGCAATACTTTGATATTACATGACCATCTTCTACCTTTCACGAACAAAATGGTATCGAATGTTGGTCAGCTTTAATCCAATGTCTTGAGGCGTTCTTACAGGTTCGCAATCCTGCGTGCCGTTCTTGGTTTAAATCGACTGCACAAACTTGGTTTGCCGCATTGAGACATCACCAGACTCATCACTTCGCTCTGTTGGTGAGGAAGCGGCTCGACTATATCGAGATAGTACCAGTATATACCGGTAATGACGTCATAGTGTGTGGGATGACGTCAGTAGATGACGTCAGTAGCTTCTAGAAGGTTCAATGAGCTATGATTGGCTAGAAGTAATGATTGGCTTGGAGGTACCTTAATAAATTAACTTTGCATTTTGCCCTCCTAATGCTCACTTGACCTTAAAATTAGATTATGAGCCCAAGAACCGCAGACTCTGCCGCCCACGCCCCCGCCTTTGCCTTTGCCATGGACACTGCTGTGACCACGACCAACCGCATCAACAAGTTCGACGGATCGGGCTTCCACCTATGGGATTGCAAGATGCAAATGGTGCTGGAGGAGCGGGATCTATGGGATGTGGGGAGTGGGGAGGTAAAGCCTAAGCACCTGTCAAACCCGA
>NC_090624.1:1093358-1154692 GCF_004359215.1 Bremia lactucae | reverse complement strand
TCATCAACATCAGCGCTAAACTTAGCCGTCTATTCACCACCGTGGTCACAACGAAGGGTTTGACAACTCCGCTGGTCTGAGTCTCAGCGAACGCAACAAACTTGGCGAACTTGTCTGAGACCTCCGACTTGCTTCTTAACAAGAACACTATGGAAAAGTGCGAGTACTCATCTGTAAATGTGACAAGTCCGCTTACCGTTTAAAGTCGCTGACTGCATAGGACCGCACACGTCACTATGAATGACTTCTAGTAGCTTCTTTGCGTGATGAGGCGACTTTTGCATCAAGCTCCCTCGCGTCTGTTTGCCAAGTGCGCAACCATCGCACAGCTCCAACTGTTTGACAAACGCAAGATCAATACCAATGTCATAGTTCTTCTTGACGATGGTGTCTAGACCACCATGACCAATGTGCCCAAGTCGAAAATGCCGAGGCACGAATTGGTGTCCCATAGCATCCCGACGAGCTTGTCACATTGGCTTCGTCAGTGCCGACGGGCGTCATGCATAGTCTAAACAGCATTTTACCCTCACGGGATCCAAGCTTCCACTGCAATCCTTTTGCTTTAGCAAAGCATCCGTCACTTTATAAACTTGACTGGACCCACGTCTTCGTAAAGCGTCGAACGGAGAAGAGACTGCGTGATAACTTCGGAAAATACCATACTCCTCGAAGCACCCCCTTTTTGGTTTCATGCGGAGTCTTCATAGGCACCCACGATGTCGCCAGTCCCGACTACCTGGGCAACACCATCGTCTGCTGTTTGAACGTCCACCGGAGAAATATCCTTGTAATCTTTCATGAACTCTTTCGAGTACGTCATGTGCTGTGCCGCACCCGAGTCGACCAGCCATACGCAGCTTGACTTGGTAGTCTTCAAATGTCCATCAACCGAAAAAAGATATCGCCAGAGTCGTATTCACTCTGCGCGACGTTTGCACGCTGTGGCCGCTGTCGTTCTGTGTTCTCACGAATTCGCACGAGGCACTTAGCGATCCAACGCCCATGCTCCCCACAGCCATCAGCTTTGCGCTTGATCTTGAAAAGCCACTTGGTTTCAATAGCTTGTTGTCCTGATGGTAACTTTGCAGCTCGAAACACTCCGTGAGGCTGCATGGAATCCAATCCAGCACGTATTGCCTTGCGCCAATGTAGCTGGTCCGGTCCGCTTATGGCATCTTGAAATGTGGTCAGCTCAATAACTCTTTGACTTCGACCGCATTAGCACTTGCACGCCAGAATGTGGGTGGAGTTGAGTCGCTGTCATCATCCCTAAAAGCGTTTATCGCTCGAATCCGAGCAGGTCCCTTGCGCGCATTCGATCGCCGCTTGGGTCGACGCGAGTCCAAATGCAAATCTTTGGGAGAATTCCTTCTTCTAATCCAGCTTCACGATGATCAGGACTTGAATTTTTAAAAAGAACGATTCGAATCACTTCAAGGATCCTTGCGCTTTCCAGTCTACCTAAAATCCGTAGTGTATGTCGAGTCGTCATCGCTAATCTCGAGCGCATCTAAGTCGAGGTTTGCTTCTTCAAGGTCGTCAAAAATGTTGACCGATAGATCGCCTATACTTGACTCGTCGAACGTGATATCTCGAGAAATCACCACTCGCTAAGCGTCGATTTCGTAGACTCGATATGCCTTAGAAATTTCTTCGTAGTCTACAAACGCACCCACTCGAGACTTGGGATCACACTTAAGTCGCTTTTCCTTCGAAGTCAAGACATAAGCCCGACAGCCAAAAACACGCATATGCTTGACGCTTGGTTTGGTCTTGTGTACTATCTCGAACGGAGTTTTGCTCTTGAGTTTTGGCGACGGAAAGCAGTTCTTGACGTAAATCCCAGTCAAGGCAGCTTCACACCAGAAACGCTTGTCCAGTTTTGCATGATGAAGCATGCTTCATCCAATCGTAACAATCGTCCGTATGGCGCGCTCAGCTGTCCCATTGGTTTAATGAGCGTAGGGGACCGTAATCTGCTGCTCTATACCCTCCCCCCGTCGTCGTAAGAAAACGTAAGCGAATTAGTTGCAAACTCGCGAGCCCCGTCATGCCTCACAAATTTGCCTTCAATCCGAACTGCGTTTGAAACTTCAGAATGTAAGTCATGATTAAGTCCTCGCTATCCGACTTGGCACGCAAACAGAATTCCTTCATAGAACAGCTGGCTTCGTCCACAATAACTAGCAAGTACTTTCTGCCAACAAAAGATTCTTGCTCCATCGGGTCGCAGATATCAAAGTGGAGCAGCTCAAATGCGGCGTATCGACGCTTATCATGGCTGTTTGGAAATGTTTTTAAACCAATTTTCCTTCATGACATCCACGACGCATGCTTGATAAAATTGACGTTGATGATAAAGAGGCCTCCTCGATATTTTCTTTCGCAACCATTTTTCGCAGCACGTCATTTGGAGCGTGGCTTATTCGCGCATGCAGGTCGATCTTACTATTCGAAGTACTGATTGTTGCGGCATCCGAAGCCAGTAAAGACCGTCGACGAGATTAGCCGTCGCCAACACTTGCTTGGAGCATTTTCTTGCAATATTCATTCGAGCTCCGTCGAACACCACTTGGAAACATCCACTTTTATTTATCGCTCATCTTCGGTACGTATAGCGCATCTTTAATCTCGATTTTGCGCACGTCACCGTTGGTAGAACTACTTGCTTAAGAATTGTCCCCACGCCCATAATCACTGTCTTGTTGCCGTCGGCTACTGAAAGCTCGCCTTGGTCTTGCTCGTCCAGTGTTGAAAACTTGGACTTTTCGTAGCAAATATGATGGGTGGCGCCGATGTCAATGGCCCACATTCCTGGCATATCTTTGCCTGTAGAAATTCGCATTCCAGCGAAACTGCAAAAGCGACCCGATTGTATTCGTAGTCGTCGTTTTTAACATTGCTTGCTCCGCGTCCGCGATTTTGTCCGCCGCGTCGAGTACTTCGGTTGTCATCCTTTTGCTTGGTTCAGCACCGTTCCATCGTGTGCCCCAATTTTTGCAATATGTGCACTCAGGGGTTTTTCGCTCGGAACTGAACGTTTTAGCTTCGTCTTCAATTTTAACCGTCGCAATACATTCACATTGTCGCTTGATGTGCTCGTTCGTCAGCACCATTACAACATCCTGCATCCGCAACTCTGCACTGCTCATCTCCAAGTCTAGCACAACGTACTCGTAGCTTTCTGGGAGACTGCGAATCAGACAGATCGCAACGTCCTCATCCTTCTTCTTGGCACCAATACTGCGAGCGAATTGGCCAAGTTCTGCAAGCGGCGTGATATTAAGCGAAAGTTCACGCCACCCTACACTCCGCAACTGAATGGGGTGGCTGAACGCATGAATCGCACACTATTGGAATGCGAACGATGTATGCTTGAACACGCTTAACTGCCGAAGACGTATTGGGGCGAAGCAGTCATGACCGCTACCTTCCTTCGCAACCGCTGTCCAACGCGATGTAATGGTATGGAAAAGTCACCATATCAGGCTTGAACCGGGAGGAAACCAGTGCTGGCGAATCTAAAGATGTTTGGCTGTCATGCATTTGTGACAGTTCCAAAGAAAAAGAGACTGAAAGTGGCCGTGTGCTAGTGAGTCACGATGCAAATTTTATGGAAGACATGTTTGACAGTGGGAGATGCGTCCGCCAGAATAGCGAGATTGCTGTTCAAGGTGCTGATAAATTGGCCGATGATGACTATTCACAACTCGAAGAAACTGATCACGAGAAGGAAGAATGTAAGCATAGCGAAAAAACGGAGCCTGGCAGCAAGCGGCACCAAAGGACTCAATCGCTCGAAGAAGCAGCTGAAATTTCAGCGCCTAAGGGACACAGTCGATACCAATCACTGGAATAAATGTCTACTACGTCCCAAAATTTTGAGGCTGCGCACGTTGTGGATTCAGTGGAAGAAATGCCGACCACGTCCAAATCGGCGATGAGAACCAGCGACGCAGACAAGTGGCAAGAAGCATGCAGCTCGGAGATGGAATTGCTTCAAAAATACAAGACATGGACGCTTGTGCCGCTACCAAAAGGGCGCAAGCCAATAGGCAATCAGTGGGTGTTTCGCGTCAAAGAAAATCAAGACGGTAAAGTGGAGCGATACAAGGCGCGTCTAGTGGCCAAAGGCTTCGCACAGAAGTTTGACATTTGACTACGAAGAAAAATTTGCGCCTTGGTCAGCTTTAATCCAATGTCTTGAGGCGTTTTTACAGGCTTGCAATCCTTCATGTCGTACTTGATAAGAATCGACTGCAGAAACTTGGTTTACCGCATTGACACATCACCGGACTCGTCATTTCGCTCAACTTGCAATCCGTGACAAAATTTTAGGTCACCTAAGTCGGACATCTTAAATCGCTTTCTCAAAGCACGCTTTGTCGCCTCAAGTAAAGCCATATTGCAGTACGCAAGAATTAGATCGTCGACGTAGATCACCACAAGTACCATGGCCATTTCATCGCTTTTGACGTACCCGCAATGGTCCGTTTCGCACTAAATCCAGTCTTGCGCATGAACTTTTCAATTGATTGGTTGCACATTCGGGAAAGCTTCAGGCCGTAGAGTGCACGCTTGAGCTTGCACGCATGATCTGGATACTTGGAGCTGATCAAACCTTCAGGCTACTTTATGCAGATTTCTTTATCCAGCAGACCATTAAGAAACGCTGTCTTAACATCCATCTGGCGTAGAACTAGGCCATCTAAGCCGCTATACTCAGAATAATCCGAATTGATGTAAACTTCGCCACAGGAGCCAATGTCTCTTCAAAGTCCACTCCGTACTTCTGCAAGAAACCTTTTGCAATGAGGTGTGCCTTATATCGCTCGATGAGTCCATCAGCAGTTTGTTTTACCTTGAACACACACTTACTTCTTATAGCTTTTTGGCCGCGTGGCAGGACCACAAGCTCCCGTGTCTCATTCTTGGTCAGCGATTCAAACTCGGATGCACACGCTTCCTTCCACTTGCTGGCGTTGCTGGATTCCATAGTTGACATATGTGATGTTAGCACTTATCCACAGAATCGACAGCGCACGCAAAGTCTTTTTCTTCTTCCTTGATCGACGCAAGCAGCGCTATGTATTCAAGAGGCCTTTGTTGACCTTGAGCTGGTGTTTTTTTCACTTGCTCGACTAAAACGCCCACTTCGTTTAGCACTTGATGGTCGAGACAAATTTTCAAGCGATTGAGTCCTCAGATAGCGCTTCGATCCTGGAATAAAGTCCGCATTCGGTCGCTCAAATTTTTGCGTCTGCTCTTGTAGTGGTGGAATTTTGGACGATTCTTCGTACATATCTTTGCCGAAATCGGTTGGCCTATCAGATGCTTGCCGGTGTTTCCCGCTGTCGAATGCCTTCTCCATAAACTTAGCATCGCGAAAATTGCAATAATCGGGCCTGTTGATAGTTGCTCGAAGCGATACGCCTTTTCGTGCTCCGAATATCCAAGAAAACGGCACAGCCTTGCTTAAACGTCCAATTTCGAGCGCTTTTGCACTAGAACGTGCACATACGCATGACAGCCAAATACCTTGACATTTGCAAGTATCGGTTTTTCTCCATACATTCCTCGTAAGGAGTCTTAGGCAATCATTGTGCCCGAGTTGGCAGACGATTGAAAACAAAATAACTGTCATAACTGCTTCTCTCCAGTACTCCTTGGCTACCCAGCATGCTTATTCATGCACCGTGCATACTCGAGAAGGGTCCGATTTTTCCGTTTGGCTTCACCCTTGAGTTCAGGAGTATACGGGGGCGTAAACTTCTGGACAATGCCGCGATCGGCGCAGAATTTGGCCGACTTAGCTGACTTGTACTCGCCACCGTGTCGCTGCAAAGCATCTTGACGGATTTGCCGGTCAAATTCTTTACAAACTTTACAAAGTGAACAAACTTGTTATCGACTTCGGACTTGTTGCGCATAAGATACACTGCGCAGTGTCGAGACTTGTCATCGATGAAAGTAAAAAAGTGATTCATCTTGCCGAAAGTGAGAGTTCTCATCGGTGCACACACTCCGCTGTGAACAACTACCAAAAGAAATTTTGAGCGATCTGTTGAGGCAGACCGGAACTTGACACGAGTTTGCTTTCCCAGCACACAGCCTCCGCGAAGCTTCCTGCTTGACTGACCTGATTTCGACACCGGTTGAAAGACTGTTTTTTATTATGGCGTCCTGCCGCCGTAATCAATATGTCCAAGACGGAGATGCCAAAAAAACGACTTCGAAATAGCCGAATTTTAAGGCTCGCATGCCAGTACCGATGTCATGCTTAGTCAAAGCAAACCCTTTTCAGCGCGAGTGCCAGTTTTCTAAACGTCTTTTCTTAGTTGTATTGAGCAGATGACTTTCGACTTGTTGTCGAAAGTCAGTGGAGCGACGTCCTTGGTGAATCGTCCGACAGAAAACAAGTTGCGACTGAGCTTCGGAATATGCCATACTTCCTTAAGCAAACCCTTTTTGATGCCGCTTGGAGAAGTCATCGCCATCACAATGTCACCAACACCAATCGCTTGGACAGCACCGTCGTCCGCGAGATGGACATAAACCGGGTCGATTTTCTTGTGGTTTTTCATGAACATCTTGAAGTATAACACTGCTGAGTCGCACCTGAGTCGATCAGCGACACAGATGAATCTTGAGCTTCTCCAACATAAAACATATATTCGTCCGCATCTTCATCTCGCACAACATATGCTCGCTGGAATTGCTGTCGAGAATTGCTGTTGATGTCTTGAATTCGCGAGGAACACTCCGCGATCCAATAGCACATCTTGCCGCAGTAGTTGCACGCACCAGTCTGCTTTGCTAACCGTCCACTGCGCTTCTTGTCACTCATCATGAACGCCTGGCCAACCACAGCTCCATCGCCGCCTTGCTCCTGGCGCATCATATCCTCGTGAAGCAGCCAAGACGTCACCAGCTCCCTAGTAAACGCGATTCCAACGCCGTAATCAGGAACTGATACGACTCGCTCAGACCGCTAGAAGCGTGATCACCAAGTCGTCCTCACTGACTTGTGCGCCAATTGCATCAAGCTGCTCCGCCAGTGTCGTGAGCTTGTTAATATGCGGGAGCCCATCATCACCTTCCTCCGTCATGGCTGTGAGGAAACGCCGACGAAAAAAGAGCTTGTTGACAAGGCTCTTTTTCTCGAAGTGGTCTTCGAGTTTTGACCATGCATCAAATGCCTTATTAGCCGAGCGCATCAACGAAAGCTGCGAGTCTTCCATGAAAAAAACACATCGAAGCCATCGCCTTGCGGGACTTTCGCTTGTACGTAGCTTAGTCCAGCGCCGTCGGGCAGTCCTCGAACTTGACTTTTCCACATACGACCTCCCAAGGTCACGCTCCTCGAGCACGATCGAGCACCATTAACATCGTGAACTTCCTGGCATGGAAGTTGGTTCCGTCGAATTTGTTGATCCGGGTCGTTGAAGATTCCGTGGCGGTCGAGGCAGAGTTGATGGCAGCGGAAGCAGACTTGAACGAGCTTGGGCTCATAACCTGAAGAAAAGGAACTTGTGTAGTAGGATGCATAATGCAAAGTAAACATATTATAGACCTTAGTTCGTAATCTCTATTAATACGTCTAAGCTTATCATTTATAGGAAGCTCTTTCAACTTCTCGAGGCTTCCAATGACTTTATTTCAATGACGTCATTCCCGCCGTCAGACAACCGCTTTCGGACAACCACCTTTGGACAACCATTTCAGACAACCTCGGTAGGATTAGCATACTATTACTAATCTGGTACTTACCGGTAACGTTGCTGCTCGAGACGCTTCCTGAACTTCACTCCCACTCGACTCGACAGCGATTGAACGTTGTATGCCTTAATTTGATCGTAGAGCGCTAATTGAATTGCAGAAATCGACTTGGTCATAAGATCTGCTGACATTTCGAGTGTCGGGCTGCTCTCTAATATCACATGACCATCTTCAACCTTCCCACGAACGAAGTGTATCGAATGTCGATATACTTGGTGCGGTTGTGGAATTTAAGGTTCTTGGCCAACGCAATTGCACCTTGATTATCTTCGTACACATTCACAGGTTCATTGCTTGAGTCTTCGCCGAGTTCGCGCATTGAAGCCTCGAGCCAATCTGCCTCTTGAGTAGCTTCTGATAGTGCCATGTACTCAGCTTCAGTCGAAGATAGTGCAACCGTCCGCTTTTTCTTACTTCGCGAGCTATTGCACGCTTTGTTCAGTACAAACACGTATCCCCTAGTGCTTCGTCTTGATCCGATGTCACCTGCCCAGTCGGCCTCCGAGTAGCTTACCGATTCACCGCAACGGGATCCTTAAAATCGAAGTCCATGTGTTGGAGTCGCTTGCAGGTACCGAAACACACGCTTGAGTGCTTGTCAGTGAGTCGGGCAAGGATCAGCAGCAACTGACTTAGAGTTCTCACAGCGGCAGCAAGGTCCGGAGAATACCTGTTGGCGAGGAAGCGGCTCGACCTGACCAAGAAACTACCAGCATGTACGAGTATATACCGGTAATGACGTCAGTAGATGACGTCATCAGCTTCTAGAAGGTTCTGTAACTATGATTAATAGAAGTAATGATTAGATTAGAGGAGCAATAGGTTTGCGAACTAAGGACCTTAAATATATTCACTTTGCATTTTGCTAAGCTTCGCTCACTTGACCGTTTCATTAGGTCATAGCTTAAGATCCGCCTTCTTTGCTCCCGACGCTGACTTCGCCTTCGCCATGGATTCCACTTCCGCCACCTCTTCTCGCATCAACAAGTTTGATGGCATGAATTTTCAAACGTGGAAGTTCAAGATGCAAATGGTGCTGGAGAGGAGGGACCTGTGGGAAGTGACAAGCGGGGAGGTGAAGCTCGAGCACCTGATTAGTACGCTGGATCAGACAACTTACAAGCGTAAGTCTCGAAAGGCGCTGACGATCATCTGTCTTGCGATGGAGGATTCGCAGCTGCCTCTGGTTCGCTCGGCAAGCGCATGTCAAGACGAGCAGCGCATGTCAAGACGAGCAGCGCATGTCAAGACGAGCAGCGCATGTCATTATTGTGGTGAGCATGTACATTGAATTGCGAAGTGTCCAGTGCGACTCCGCGAGAACGCGCAGCGACAGAGGTCACAAACAGCAAATATCGCGCAAGTAGAAGATGACTCGGGCGATTTTCTGTTTTCGGTTGGTGGTGATGCAAGTGCTACCAAGTCGGAATGTGTGTGGTTGGTTGACTTAGGAGCAACGCAACACATGACGTACTCGAAAGAGTACATGAAGAATTACAAGACTATCTCTCCAGCAGATGTGCATCTCGCTGACGACGGTGTCGTCCAAGCGGTGGGAACGGGCGACATAGTGATGTCGATGAAGACTCCGCGTGGGATTAAGAAAGGTATGCTTACTGGCGTATGGCATATTCCCAAGCTTTCGCGAAATTTGTTTTCGGTTGGTCGCTTCGCAAAAGATGTTGGGCCAGTTACGTTTGAGCGCGATGGTTGGTTTACGGAAACAAAAGATGGGAGGTCTGTGACGGATGCTCACTCGGTAAGCAAACACGAGTGAGCTATGCAAGTCATCACCCAATCGTGCAAAGCAAGTTCTGGAAGCCATTCACAGTGATGTATATGGTCCCATGTAGACGCCGACGTTCAGCGGGAAGCGCTATTATGTCACTTTTATCGACGACAAATCACATTTTTGCAAGGTGTACTTATTAAGTAACAAATCGGAAGTATCTGCCAAATTTGCTGACTTTGTTGCGTTTGCTGAAACGCAAACGTGCAAGCGGGTAAAGACGATTCGCAGTGACAATGGCAGCGAGTATACTTCGCGTGATATGGTCAAGTTTTGCAGTGATCAAGGAATCGTGCAAATATTCACGCCGCCTTAAACTCCTCAGTTGAACGGGGTCGCCGAGCGGATATATCGAACGTTGGTAGAGTGTGCGCGCTGCATGATAAAACATGCTGGACTGTCCAAAGAGTACTGGGGCGAAGCTGTCATGACATCTACGTTTCTCCGCAATAGATGTCCAACACGTGCTGTCAGCCTTACAAATCACCACACTAAGTTTGGACAGGCAAGAAACCATTGCTGGCTAACCTGAAGGTGTTTGGTTGTCACGCGTATGTGATGGTGCCAAAGAAAAAGCGTGCCAAATTTGATTCTCGGGCAGTACGCTGCCGGTTTCTTGGATATTCGGATCATGAGAAAGCGTATCGATTCGAGGAGCTGGGCAGTTGCCACATACTGATAAGTCGCGACGCTCAGTTCATGGAAGACGTTTTCGACACTGGAACACGCAACTACTTTCAGCAGTGCGTTGTCATTGAAGATGAAAAGGTGACGGATGATGAATCGCCGCAGGAACAAGAAGAAGACACCGCGCAAGTTGCGGACATGGAGTCCAGCAGTAAGTGACACCAACGGACACAGTCGTTGGAGGAAGCAACAGACACTCCAAGCGCCAAGCGGTCTGCGTATTACAAGAGACGTCAACGTCTTGATGAGATATCAGTAGCAGCTCAAGATGCACCACATTACGAAGCTGCATACGTCATGGATTCAGTGGGGGTTATGCCGACTACGTTAAAGTCGGCTATGGAATCCAGTGACGCAGTGAAATGGAAGGAAGCGTGCGATTCGGAGTATGACTCGCTCTGGAAAAATGATACATGGAACAATGTACCGTTGCCAAAGGGACGCAAGGCTACTGGATAAAGATGGGTGTTCCGTGTCAAGGAGACCCAAGATGGCGAAATTGAGGGGTAAAAGGCACGTCTAGTGGCTAAGGGATTCTTGCAGAAGTATGGAGTCGATTACGAAAAAAACATATGCGCCAGTGGCCAAGTGTACGTCGATTCGTATTCTTCTGAATTTGGCTGCCAAGTATACGCTGAAGTTGCATCAGATGGATGTCAAACAGCGTTCCTAAATGGTGGATTAGATGAAGATATCTACATGGCGCAGCCAGATGGATATGTCGATGCTGGTCGTCCAGATTACGTGTGCAAGCTAGAGAAGTCACTATACGGGTTAAAGCAATCACCCCGTATGTGAAATCAGACCATCGATGACTTCATGATCAAAATGGTTTTCGTCAAGTGTGAATCAGATCACTGCGTGTACGTTAAGCGAGATGACAGCGACATGGTCTTTGTTGTTTTGTATGTTGACGATCTGATCATCGCAAGTAGCAACGACGAGTTTCTCACGTCAACGAGCCGTGCGTTGAGTGACCGATTCGAGATGACGGATCTCGGTGAGCTGAGTATTTTCTTGGTGTGGAACTTAAGAGCGATCATGCGGCTGGCAATGTGACGATGCGGCAAACCAAGTTTCTCAAGTATGTTTTCACCTAGTTTGGTATGCGTGACAGCAAGCCCGTGAAGACGCCTCAAGATCCTGGACTTAGACTGACCAAGAACATGTGTGAAGGCGGCTGCAATCATGAGGAAACAATGAAGAACGTACCCTACCGAGTGTCATTGGAGGTATCATGTACTTAATGGTTGCGACTCGTCCGGACCTTGCTGTGGCAATGAGATCATTGAGTCAATTTGCGGCTGATCCCTGTCCAATACATTGGCAGGCTATCAAGCGTGTGTTGCGGTATCTTCAAGCAACACCGACGCATGGACTTGATTTCTCACGTGATGGTATCGCTACACTGCAAGGATACTCAGACGCAGATTGGGCTGGTGCTGTGGAGACGCGACGAAGTACAAGCGGATACGCTTTCATGATAAATAACGAATGTATTAGCTGGAGGAGCAAGAAGCAGCGCACGGTGGCGTTGTCATCGACGGAGGCAGAGTACATGGCGCTCTTGCCGGTGTTTCCCGCTGTCGAATGTCTTCTCCATAAACTTAGCTCGCGAAAATTACAATAATCCGGCCGTTTGATAGTTGTTCGAAGCAGTTGGCAGACGATTACGAAGAAAAACAGCTGTCATAACTGCTTCTCCCCAGCACTACTTGGCCAACCCAGCATGCTTAATTATGCACCGTGCAAACTCGATAAGGGTCCGATTCATCCGTTCGGCTTCACCGTTGAGTTCAGGAGTATACGGGAGCGTAAACTTCTGGACAATGTCGCGATCGACGCAGAATTTGGCCGACTTAGCTGACTTGTACTCGCCGCCGTGTCGCTGCAAAGCATCTTGACGGAATTGCCAAGAAAATTCTTCAGAAACTTTTCAAAGTGAACAAACTTGTTATAGATTTCGGTCTTGTTGTGCATAAGATACATCGCGCAGTGTCGAGATTTGCATCGATGAAAGTAATAAAGTACCTCATCTTACCGAAAGTGGAAGTCCTCATCGGTCTACACACGTCGCTGTGAACAACTACCAAAAGAGATTTTTGAGCGATCTGTTGAGGCAGACTGGAACTTGACACGAGTTTGCTTTCTCAGCCTTCGCAAAGCTTCCTGCTTGACTAACCAGATTTCGACATCTGTTGCAAGATTGTTTTTTTTATTATGGCGTCTTGTCCGCCGTAATCAATATGTCCAAGACGGAGATGCCAAAGAAACGACTTCGAAATAGCCAAATTTTAAGGCTCGCATGCCAGTACCGAAGTCATGCTTAGTTGAAGCAAACCATTTTCAGCGCGAGTGCCAGTTGTCCAAACGTCTCCTATTAGCTGTATCGAGCAGCATTTGCTGTCGAAAGTCAGTGGAGCGACGTCCTTGGTGAATCGTCCGACAGAAAACAAGTTGCGACTGAGCTTCGAAATATGCCATGCTTCCTTAAGAAAACCCTTTCTGATGCCGCTTGGAGTAGTCATCGCCATCACAATGTCACCAACACCAATCGCTTGGACAACACCGTCGTCCGCGAGATGGACATAAACCGGGTCGATATTCTAGTGGTTCTCATGAACATCTTGGAGTGCGACACTGCTGAGTCGCACCTGAGTCGATCAGCCACACAGATGAATCTTGAGCTTCTCCAACATAAAACAGATATTCGTCCGCATCTTCATCTCGCACAACATATGCTCGCTGGAATTGCTGTCGAGAATTGCTGTTGATGTCTTGAATTCGCGAGGAACACTCCGCAATCCAATAGCACATCTTGCCGCAGTAGTTGCACGCACCAGTCTGCTTTGCTAGCCGTCCACTGCGCTTCTTGTCACTCATCATGAACGCCTGGCCAGCCACAGCTCCATCGCCGCCTTGGTTCTGGCGCTTGATATCATCGTGAAGCAGCCGAGACGTCACCAGCTCCCTAGTAAACGCGATTCCAACGCCGTTATCAGGAACTGGTACGACTCGCTCAGACCGCTAGAAGCGTGATCACCAAGTCGTCCTCACTGGCTTGTGCGCCAACCGCATCGAGCTGCCCCGCCAGTGTCTTGAGCTTGTTGACATGCGGGAGCCCATCATCACCTTCCTCCGTCATGGCTGTGAGGAAACGCCGACGAAAAAAGAGCTTGTTGACAAGGCTCTTTTTCTCGAAGTGGTCTTCAAGTTTTGACCATGCATCAAATGCCTTATTAGCCGAGCGCACCAACGGAAGCTGCGAGTCTTCCATGGAAAAACACATCGAAGCCATCGCCTTGCGGGACTTTCGCGTTCCCACAGCGGCAGCAAGGTCCGGGCAAGTACCAACCATTAAATACATTAAGGCACCGACAACCAACAGCACTGCGATACGGATCGTTTTTCATTGTCTCGTGGCGCTTGTAGCCATCTTCACACATAGCCTTCGTCAGCTTTAATTCAATGTCTTGTGGGCGTTTTTACAGGCTTGCAATCCTGCGTGTCGTACTTCGAACTTGATAAGAATCGACTGCAGAAACTTGGTTTACCGCATTGACACATCACCAGACTCGTCGTTTCGCTCGACTTGCATTTCGAGATAGAACTTCAGCTCACCTAAGTCGGACATCTTAAACCACTTTCTCAAAGCACGCTTTGTCGCCTCAAGTAAAGCCATATTGCAGTACGCAAGAATTAGATCGTCGACGTAGATCACCACAAGTATCATGGTCATTTCATCGCGACTAACGTACACGCAATGGTCCATTTCGCACTTGGTAAATCTAGTCTTGCGCATGAGCTCGTCGATTGATTGATTGCACATCCGAGAAAGCTTAAGGCCGTAGAGTGCACGCTTGAGCTTGCACGCATGATCTGGATACTTGGAGCTGACCAAACCTTCAGGCTACTTTATGCAGATTTCTTCATCCAGCAGACCATTACGAAACGCTGTCTTAACAGCCATCTAAGCCGCTATACTCAGAATAATCCGAATTGATGTAAATTTCACCACAGGAGGCAATGTCTCTTCAAAGTCCACTCCGTACGTCGAATGTCTTCTCCATAAACTTAGCTCGCGAAAATTACACTAATTCGGCCTTTTGATAGTTGCTCGAAGCGATACGCCTTTTCGTGCTCCGAATTTCCAAAAAAACGGCACAGCCTTGCTTAAACGTCCAATTTCGAGCGCTTTTCCATTGGGACGTGCACATACGCATGACAGCCAAATACCTTGACATTTGCAAGTATCGGCTTTTCTTCATCCATTCCTCGTGTGGAGTCTTCAGCGAGCCTTGTGCACGAATTTGCAAACGGTTACGAAGAAAAACAGCTGTCATAACTGCTTCTCCCCAGCACTCCTTGGCTAATCCAGCATGCTTATTCATGCACCGTGCATACTCGAGAAGGGTCCGATTCATCCGTTCGGCTTCAACGTTGAGTTCAGGAGTATACGGGAGCGTAAACTTCTGGACAATGTCGCGATCGACGCAGAATTTGGCCGAGTTAGCTGACTTGTACTCGCCGCCGTGTCGCAGCAAAGCATCTTGACGGACTTGCCAAGCAAATTCTTCACTAACTTTTCAAAGTGAACAAACTTGTTATAGACTTCGGTCTTGTTGCGCATAAGATACATTGCGCAGTGTCGAGATTTGTCATCGATGAAAGTAATAAAGTACTTCATCTTGCCGAAAGGCGAACTCCTCACCGGTCCACACACGTCGCTGTGAACAACTACCAAAAGAAAGTTTGAGCGATCTGTTGAGGCAGACTGGAATTTGACATGAGTTTGATTTCTCAGCGCACAGCCTCCGCAAAGCTCCCTTCTTGACTGACCAGATTTCGGCACCGGTTGCAAGATTGTTTTTTTATTATGGCGTCTTGTCCGCCGTAATCAATATGTCCAAGACGGAGATGCCAAAGAAACGACTTCGAAATAGCCGAATTTTAAGGCTCGCATGCCAGTACCGAAGTCATGCTTAGTTGAAGCAAACCCTTTCCAGCGCGAGTGCCAGTTGTCTAAACGTCTCCTCTTAGCTGTATCGAGCAGCACTTGTTGTCGAAAGTCAGTGGAGCGACGTTCTTGGTGAATCGTCCGACAGAAAACAAGTTGCGACTGAGCTTCGGAATATGCCATACTTCCTTAAGCAAACCCTTTCTGATGCCGCTTGGAGTAGTCATCGCCATCACAATGTCACCAATACCAATCGCTTGGACAGCACCGTCGTCCGCGAGATGGACATAAACCGGGTCGATCTACTTGTGATTTTTCATGAACATCTTGGAGTGCGACACTGCTGAGTCGCACCTGAGTCGATCAGCCACACAGATGAATCTTGAGCTTCTCCAACAAAAAACAGATATTCGTCCGCATCTTCATCTCGCACAACATATGCTCGCTGGAATTGCTGTCGAGAATTGCTGTTGATGTCTTGAATTCGCGAGGAACACTCCGCAATCCAATAGCACATCTTGCCGCAGTAGTTGCACGCACCAGTCTGCTTTGCTAGCCGTCCACTGCGCTTCTTGTCACTCATCATGAACGCCTGGCCAACCACAGCTCCATTGCCGCCTTGGTTCTGGCGCTTCATATCCTCGTGAAGCAGCCGAGACGTCACCAGCTCCCTAGTAAACGCGATTCCAACGCCGTAATCAGGAACTGGTACGACTCGCTCAGACCCCTAGAAGCGTGATCACCAAGTCGTCCTCACTGACTTGTGCGCCAACCGCATCAAGCTGCTCCGCCAGTGTCTTGAGCTTGTTAATATGCGGGAGCCCATCATCACCTTCCTCCGTCATGGCTGGGAGGAAACGCCGACGAAAAAAGAGCTTGTTGATAAGGCTCTTTTTCTCGAAGTGGTCTTCCAGTTTTGACCATGCATCAAATGCCTTATTAGCCGAGCGCACCAAAGGAAGCTGCGAGTCTTCCATGGAAACGAGACGCTCCCTGAACTTCGCTCCCTTTCGACCCGACAGCGATTGAACGTTGTATGCCTTAATTCGATAGTAGAGCGCTGTACTGAATTGCAGAAATCGGCTTGGTCATAAAATCTGCTAACATTTCGAGCGTCGGGCAGCTCTCTAATATCACATGACCATCTTCAACCTTCTCACGAACGAAATGGTATCGAATGTCGATATGCTTGGTGCGCTTGTGGAATTCGGAGTTCTTGGCCAACGCAGTTGCACCTTGATTAGCTTCCTACACATTCACAGGTTCATTGCTTGAGACTTCGCCGAGTTCGCGCATAAAAGCCTTAAGCCAAACTGCCTCTTGAGTAGCTTCTGATAGTGCCATGTACTCAGCCTCAGTCGAAGATAGTGCAACCGTCCGCTGTTCTTACTTCGCCAGATATTGCACGCTTTGTTCAGTACAAACACGTATCCACTAGTGCTTCGTCTTAATTCAATGTCAACTGCCCAGTCGGCATCCGAGGCCTTCTAATTCACCGCAACCAGATCCTAAAAATCGAAGTCCATGTGTTGGAGCCGCTTGCAATACCTAAACACACGCTTAAGTGCTTGCCGGTGAGTCAAGGTTCAGCAGCATACTGACTTAAAGTTCCCACAGCGGCAGCAAGGTCCGGGCAAGTACCAACCATCAAATACATTAAGGCACTGTTAAATGTCCAATCCGAACTTTGTGCTGGACGAGGAACTGCTCAAGATATATTTGAAGCAGTAAGTGGCAATCAGTAAATATCGGTAAGTATCGGTATTGCAGGATGACGTCATAATGATGACGCCATGGATGATGACGCTACGGCTGATTACGCCCCAGATGACAAGTCGCGATGGGCAGAAGCTTCCAGAAGCTTCTAGAATGATGTAGATGATTGGCTTAGATGAAGCTAGATAAGAAGTGAACTAAGTCTATAATACAATCACTTTCGGATTTCCATTCTTCCCCACAAGTGTCTTATCGGTCTTTGCCCAAGAACACACTTCAACTATCTTTTCAAGTTTCGTCAAGATTCAACAGGTTATGAGCCCAAGTGCCATGTCCTCTTCGCAAGATTCCACGGCCAATGTCTCCATTGACAGATTCAATGGGGACAACTATGCAACTTGAAGCCGCTACATGCGTGGCGTGTTCCTGACCAAATCGGTCTGGCATGTTGCGAAACGCGAGGTTTCACCGACGTTCACGGACCCTCGGGCTTCAGACGACTACGTCAAGGCAAGCAACGTCGCCTTTGGAATTATGCTCTTGCATATGGACGCGGACTACCATCACGTGGTTGATGAGTGTGAAGAAGCCTGGGTGGCGTATGCGCGGATCAAGACACTTTATGGTGGGTCTCAGAAGGCTGGGCGTATCTTTTTGAAACGCCAGTTGTTCAGCATGGAAATGCCCGAAGGCGGTAATGTATTGCACCATTGCAATGATGTCCTCAACATCAGCGCGAAGCTAAGTAGCATCGGCGCGAAGATGGAGGACGAGGACGTCGCGATTTGTTTGCTGCGCAGTCTACCCAAGAGCTACGAGAATGTAGTGCTCAATCTGGAGATGAACAGCGCGGAGCTACGATCGCGGGACGTCGTAAAAGTGCTTACCAACGAGCACATCAAGCGACAAGGTGCGAAGGCTACAGTGGTGAAGACTGAAGACGCAGCGAAAGCGTTCAGTGCCAAACGTGAGCCACACCATTGCACGTATTGCGGGAAGCTGGGGCACACGATAGACAAGTGCTGGACCAAGCAGAAAGCTGAGAACAAGGGGCCAAGACGCGGCGGCACTAGTCGTGGACGCGGGGCCAACAATGCCTAATGGCGCATTGAAGACAACTACGAATATCAAGATCGAATCGCCTTTGCCGTTTCGATGGAATGTGGATTGTCGAACAACATGAGTATGCCCGGAATGTGGGCGGTTGACAGCGGTGCAACAAATCACATCTGCAACAAGAAGAAGAAGTTTACAAGCCTCAATGAACAAGATGAAGGTGAGCTGTCGGTTGCTGATGGACGTAAGGCCGCAATCAAGGGAGTAGAAACTATCATTGAGACGGTGGTGTTGCCCAACGGCGATGAATATGAGATCGAGATCAAGAATGCGTTATTCGTACCAAGCATGAACAAGAATCTTCTATCGGTTCCGCACATCAACAAGTCTGGGAAATTTCAAGTTGTATTTGACGGTTCCAAGATGCATGTGGCACGAAAGAACACGACCCAAGTTGTGGCAACAGCGGATCTCATCGATAGACTCTACTGGCTTCGGACACCACACGTGTCTGTGAACACCGCAACGAGCTCCCAATCTATTAGTTTACATGCACGTATGGGTCATGCACCATTGGAAATTCTTCGAAAAATGATCAAGAGTGGAATGGTTAAAGATGCCTCAATGTCTTCAAATTCGAGTGGATCAAGTATATGTCTGGGTTGCCAACAAGGAAAAATGGTCAAAAAACCATTTCCAAGCAACCGTGACAAGCGCAATTACGACACGTTTGAGCTGATCCACTTCGACATCTGTGGCCCTATGGAAGAAGTTTCAATTGGTGGTAGCAGATACCTGCTACTGATCGTTGACGAAGCTAGTGGGTGCATGAAGGGTTTCTGTTTACGTACCAAGTCCGAGAGCGAGAACTGCATCCGGAATTACATTGTCAAGATCCAAGCTCAATTTTCCAAAAAGGTCAAGTTCGTTCGCCACGATGGAGCTCGAGAATTCTCCCCAACTCGCTCAAGATGTTCTATGAAGATGAAGGAATTGAGCAGCAGGTCACAGTGCCATATGCGCATCAAACCAACGGAACTGCAGAACGTGCCATCCGAACCATCGTCACGATCGGACGTAGCTTGCTGCACCACGCAAAGCTGGACAAATGTTTTTGGGCTGAGGCAGCAATCACGGCCATCTACATAAAGAATCGACTACCGTCGCCCAAGATTTCTCATATGACACCGTTTGAGATCGTGCACGGCTGCAAACCAAGTGTCAAACACATGCGTGTTCTGGGATGCCGAGCGTTTATTCTAACACCGAAAGAGAAACGCCTCAAATGGGACGCCAAATCTCATGTTGGAATTATCATGGGGTATGAAGAAACATCCAAAGCGTATCGAGTTTTTGACATTAAGTCCCAGCAAGTGGTGATTAGTCGGGACGTTCACTTCGATGAATCTTGCTTTGGTTTTTCGATGGAGTCGTCGAATGAAGGTCTCAATGATACCGTTCCGGACCTTGATTCTCTTGAAATCAACGAAGATGATGTGCGTCAAGTCGAATACAAGCAGACCGGTAAGCGCAAATCTCGGCCCAACAACAATGTCGTGCGCGCTGGTCATCAAAACGTTGGATTAGAACAAGCAAGTGCACCAGACAGCGCATACGACCGCCACCAGAGAAGTCGATCCAATGGTTGAGATATGATAAACGATGAAGAAGAAAAGGGCAACAGCGATCAAGACGATAATATGACGCCACCGACATTCTGGCGTGCTAGTGCCAACGCGGTGGAAGCAACCGATCTGGCAGAGCCTGCAACATTTCAAGAAGCAATCAATGGTCCGCATCAAGTGCATTGGCGCAAGGCGATACAAGCTGAGTTGAAATCAATGCGACTTCCGGGGTGTTTTTCGTGCTGCCAAACTTCCGAATGACCAGCGCGCCATCGGTACGAAGTGGGTGTTTAAGATCAAGCGAAAAGCGGATGGATCATTCGAGAAATTCAAGGCACGCCTGGTTGCTAAAGGTTTCAGACAGAAATATGGTATCGACTATACGGAGACTTTCTCACCAGTTGTCAAGTACGTGACATTGCGAATGGTCATTGCAATTACCAGGTATTTCGACTGGCCTCTGGCACCACCACCTCGACATTGTGACAGCATTTTTGTATGGTGTGATGAAGGAGAAGGTATTTGCATCAGCCCAGAAGGTGTTAAAATTGATGGTGATTTTGACTGTCTCGAGTTGGTAAAGGCAATTTATGGTCTCAAGCAAGCTTCACGTGCGTGGAATGAGACATTCGACGAATTCGTGTGCTCTATTGGATTCAAAGTATCAGCTTTCGATCCATGTCTATATATCAAGGTGGTAAATGGTCATTGCGCTCTTCTACTGGTCTATGTGGATGATGTCTTGGTGACAGGCAGCTCAGCAGACCTGATCGCGCAAGCGAAAAATGACCTCAAGATGCGATTCGAGATGACCGACAGCGGCAAGTGCACGTTTGTACTGGGGATTGAGCTATTTGATTAGCCAGACGGCAGTGTCACCATGTGTCAACAACGCTATATCGACGACATCCTCAAGCGTTTCGGAATGGATGACTGCAAGGCCACTGTCAGCCCAGTCGATCTGAGCTCCCAACTTTTACCAAGCAAGAGCCAAAGCAAGGTAGATGCTCCATTTCGAGAAGCAGCGGGGGCGTTGATGCACTTGATGACTGCGACGCGTCCTGATATCGCGTATGCTGTGGGTTATGTGTCACGTTTTATGGAGAATCAACAGCAAGAACACTGGACTGCGGTAAAGCGTATTCTACGCTACTTGCAAGGCACCAAGTCGCACGGAATTTGTTATCGGTCGAGTGGGGTGATCAACTTTCAAGGATATTCTGACGCAGACTGGGCTGGCGATCATTCAGACCGCAAGTCAACATCAGGATACGTCTTNATGATGACGCCATGGATGATGACGCCACGGCTGATTACGCCCAAGATGAAAAGTCGCGATGGGCAGAACCTTCTCGAAGCTTCCAGAAGCTTCTAGAAGGATGTAGATGATTGGCTTAGATGTAGCTAGATAAGAAGTGAACTAAGTCTATAATACAATCACTTTCGGATTTCCATTCTTCCCTACAAGTGTCTTCTCGGTCTTTGCCCAAGAACACACTCCAACTATCTTCTCAAGTTTCGTCAAGCTTCAACAGGTTATGAGCCCAAGTGCCATGTCCTCTTCGCAAGATTCCACGGCCAAGGTCTCCATTGACAGATTCAATGGGGACAACTATGCTACTTGGAGCCGCTACATGCGTGGCGTGTTCCTGACCAAATCGGTCTGGCATGTCGTGAACCGCGAGGTTTCACCGACGTTCACGGACCCTCGGGCTTCAGACGACTACGTCAAGGCAAGCAACGTCGCCTTTGGAATTATGCTCTTGCATATGGACGCGGACTACCATCACGTGGTTGATGAGTGTGAAGAAGCCTGGGTGGCGTGGGCGCGGATCAGGACACTTTATGGTGGGTCACAGAAGGCTGGGCGTATCTTTTTGAAACGCCAGTTGTTCAGCATGGAAATGCCCGAAGGCGGTAATGTATTGCATCATTGCAATGATGTCCTCAACATCAGCGCGAAGCTAAGTAGCATCGGCGCGAAGATGGAGGACGAGGACGTCGCGATTTGTTTGCTGCGCAGTCTACCCAAGAGCTACGAGAATGTAGTGCTCAATCTGGAGATGAACAGCGCGGAGCTACGATCGCGGGACGTCGTAAAAGTGCTTACCAACGAGCACATCAAGCGACAAGGTGCGAAGGCTACAGTGGTGAAGACTGAAGACGCAGCGAAAGCGTTCAGTGCCAAACGTGAGCCACACCATTGCACGTATTGCGGGAAGCTGGGGCACACGATAGACAAGTGCTGGACCAAGCAGAAAGCTGAGAACAAGGGGCCAAGACGCGGCGGCACTAGTCGTGGACGCGGGGCCAACAATGCCTAATGGCGCATTGAAGACAACTACGAATATCAAGATCGAATCGCCTTTGCCGTTTCGATGGAATGTGGATTGTCGAACAACATGAGTATGCCCGGAATGTGGGCGGTTGACAGCGGTGCAACAAATCACATCTGCAACAAGAAGAAGAAGTTTACAAGCCTCAATGAACAAGATGAAGGTGAGCTGTCGGTTGCTGATGGACGTAAGGCCGCAATCAAGGGAGTAGAAACTATCATTGAGACGGTGGTGTTGCCCAACGGCGATGAATATGAGATCGAGATCAAGAATGCGTTATTCGTACCAAGCATGAACAAGAATCTTCTATCGGTTCCGCACATCAACAAGTCTGGGAAATTTCAAGTTGTATTTGACGGTTCCAAGATGCATGTGGCACGAAAGAACACGACCCAAGTTGTGGCAACAGCGGATCTCATCGATAGACTCTACTGGCTTCGGACACCACACGTGTCTGTGAACACCGCAACGAGCTCCCAATCTATTAGTTTACATGCACGTATGGGTCATGCACCATTGGAAATTCTTCGAAAAATGATCAAGAGTGGAATGGTTAAAGATGCCTCAATGTCTTCAAATTCGAGTGGATCAAGTATATGTCTGGGTTGCCAACAAGGAAAAATGGTCAAAAAACCATTTCCAAGCAACCGTGACAAGCGCAATTACGACACGTTTGAGCTGATCCACTTCGACATCTGTGGCCCTATGGAAGAAGTTTCAATTGGTGGTAGCAGATACCTGCTACTGATCGTTGACGAAGCTAGTGGGTGCATGAAGGGTTTCTGTTTACGTACCAAGTCCGAGAGCGAGAACTGCATCCGGAATTACATTGTCAAGATCCAAGCTCAATTTTCCAAAAAGGTCAAGTTCGTTCGCCACGATGGAGCTCGAGAATTCTCCCCAACTCGCTCAAGATGTTCTATGAAGATGAAGGAATTGAGCAGCAGGTCACAGTGCCATATGCGCATCAAACCAACGGAACTGCAGAACGTGCCATCCGAACCATCGTCACGATCGGACGTAGCTTGCTGCACCACGCAAAGCTGGACAAATGTTTTTGGGCTGAGGCAGCAATCACGGCCATCTACATAAAGAATCGACTACCGTCGCCCAAGATTTCTCATATGACACCGTTTGAGATCGTGCACGGCTGCAAACCAAGTGTCAAACACATGCGTGTTCTGGGATGCCGAGCGTTTATTCTAACACCGAAAGAGAAACGCCTCAAATGGGACGCCAAATCTCATGTTGGAATTATCATGGGGTATGAAGAAACATCCAAAGCGTATCGAGTTTTTGACATTAAGTCCCAGCAAGTGGTGATTAGTCGGGACGTTCACTTCGATGAATCTTGCTTTGGTTTTTCGATGGAGTCGTCGAATGAAGGTCTCAATGATACCGTTCCGGACCTTGATTCTCTTGAAATCAACGAAGATGATGTGCGTCAAGTCGAATACAAGCAGACCGGTAAGCGCAAATCTCGGCCCAACAACAATGTCGTGCGCGCTGGTCATCAAAACGTTGGATTAGAACAAGCAAGTGCACCAGACAGCGCATACGACCGCCACCAGAGAAGTCGATCCAATGGTTGAGATATGATAAACGATGAAGAAGAAAAGGGCAACAGCGATCAAGACGATAATATGACGCCACCGACATTCTGGCGTGCTAGTGCCAACGCGGTGGAAGCAACCGATCTGGCAGAGCCTGCAACATTTCAAGAAGCAATCAATGGTCCGCATCAAGTGCATTGGCGCAAGGCGATACAAGCTGAGTTGAAATCAATGCGACTTCCGGGGTGTTTTTCGTGCTGCCAAACTTCCGAATGACCAGCGCGCCATCGGTACGAAGTGGGTGTTTAAGATCAAGCGAAAAGCGGATGGATCATTCGAGAAATTCAAGGCACGCCTGGTTGCTAAAGGTTTCAGACAGAAATATGGTATCGACTATACGGAGACTTTCTCACCAGTTGTCAAGTACGTGACATTGCGAATGGTCATTGCAATTACCAGGTATTTCGACTGGCCTCTGGCACCACCACCTCGACGTTGTGACAGCATTTTTGTATGGTGTGATGAAGGAGAAGGTATTTGCATCAGCCCAGAAGGTGTTAAAATTGATGGTGATTTTGACTGTCTCGAGTTGGTAAAGGCAATTTATGGTCTCAAGCAAGCTTCACGTGCGTGGAATGAGACATTCGACGAATTCGTGTGCTCTATTGGATTCAAAGTATCAGCTTTCGATCCATGTCTATATATCAAGGTGGTAAATGGTCATTGCGCTCTTCTACTGGTCTATGTGGATGATGTCTTGGTGACAGGCAGCTCAGCAGACCTGATCGCGCAAGCGAAAAATGACCTCAAGATGCGATTCGAGATGACCGACAGCGGCAAGTGCACGTTTGTACTGGGGATTGAGCTATTTGATTAGCCAGACGGCAGTGTCACCATGTGTCAACAACGCTATATCGACGACATCCTCAAGCGTTTCGGAATGGATGACTGCAAGGCCACTGTCAGCCCAGTCGATCTGAGCTCCCAACTTTTACCAAGCAAGAGCCAAAGCAAGGTAGATGCTCCATTTCGAGAAGCAGCGGGGGCGTTGATGCACTTGATGACTGCGACGCGTCCTGATATCGCGTATGCTGTGGGTTATGTGTCACGTTTTATGGAGAATCAACAGCAAGAACACTGGACTGCGGTAAAGCGTATTCTACGCTACTTGCAAGGCACCAAGTCGCACGGAATTTGTTATCGGTCGAGTGGGGTGATCAACTTTCAAGGATATTCTGACGCAGACTGGGCTGGCGATCATTCAGACCGCAAGTCATCATCAGGATACGCCTTTATGCTGTTGGGTGCACCAATAAGTTGGGGCAGCAAGAAGCAGCAAAGTGTCTCGTTGTCGACAAGCGAGGCAGAGTACATTGCACTTAGCTTAGCTATTCAAGAAGGCAAATGGATTCATCGGTTGCTGTGTGAAATTTTGACTGCTGCGAATGAAGAAGGACTCGATCTCAACATACGTGAAGATAATCAATCATGCCTCAAGATGACGAAGAATCCTGTTAATCATGGCCGCGCCAAACATATCGACATCAAGTACCATCACATCCGTGATGAAGTCAAGCGCGGCGAAGTAAAATTGGAATACTGTGAAACTGCAGTGATGTTGGCAGACATCATGACCAAAGGACTTCACGGGCCACGACACAAGGAATTGACATCAGCGCTTGGAATTAAAACAAGTTCGCATTGCGGGGGCGTGTTAAATGTCCAATCCGAGATTTGTGCTGGACGAGGAACTGCTCAAGATATATTTGAAGCAGTAAGTGGCAATCAGTAAATACCGGTAAGTACCGGTATTGCAGGATGACGTCATAATGATGACGCCATGGATGATGACGCCACGGCTGATTACGCCCAAGATGAAAAGTCGCGATGGGCAGAACCTTCTCGAAGCTTCCAGAAGCTTCAAGAAGGATGTAGATGATTGGCTTAGATGTAGCTAGATAAGAAGTGAACTAAGTCTATAATACAATCACTTTCGGATTTCCATTCTTCCCCACTAGTTTCCTCTCGGCTTTGCCCAAGAACACACAACAACTATCTTTTCAAGTTTCGTCAAGCTTCAACAGAGGTGAGCCTTATATCGCTCGATGAGTCCATCAGCAGTTTGTTTTACCTTGTACACACACTTACTGCTTATAGCGTTTTGGCCGCGTGGCAAGACCACAAGCTCCCGTGTCTCATTCTTGGTCAGCGATTTAAACTCGGATGTGCACGCTTCCTTCCACTTGCTGGCGTTGCTGGATTCCACAGCTGACATATATATGGTGTCGGCACTTCTCCCACAGAATCTACAGTGTACGCAGAGTCTTTTTCTTCTTCCTTGATCGACGCAAGCAGAGCTATGTATTCAAGAGGCCTTTGTTGACCTTGAGCTGGTGTTTTTTTCACTCGCGCGACTAAAACGCCCCCTTTGTTGAGCACTTGATGGTCGAGACAAATTTTCAAGCGATTGAGTCCTCAGATAGCGCTTCGATCCTGAAATAAAGTCCGCATCCAACTGCTCAGATTCTTGCGTCTGCTCTTGTAATGGTGGAATTTTGGACGACTCTTCGTACATATCTTTGCCGATTTCTTCACCGTCAGTCACCGCAATTTCGTTGTGGAATTCGGTTGTCTTATCAGAGTCTTGCCGGTGTTTCCCGCTGTCGAATGTCTTCTCCATAAACTTCGCTCGCGAAAATTACAATAATCCGGCCTTTTGATAGTTGCTCGAAGCGATACGCCTTTTCGTGCTCCGAAAATCCGAAAAAACGGCACAGCCTTGCTTAAACGTCCAATTACGAGCGCTTTTCCATTGGGACGTGCACATACGCATGACAGCCCAAATACCTTGACATTTGCAAGTATCGGCTTTTCTTCATCCATTCCTCGTGTGGAGTCTTAAGCGAGCCTTGTGCACGAATTTGCAGACGGTTACGAAGAAAAACAGCTGTCATAACTGCTTCTCCCCAGCACTACTTGGCGAACCCAGCATGCTTAATTATGCACCGTGCACACTCGAGAAGGGTCCGATTCATCCGTTCGGCTTCACCGTTGAGTTCAGAAGTATACGGGAGCGTAAACTTCTGGACAATGTCGCGATCGACGCAGAATTTGGCCGACTTAGCTGACTTGTACTCGCCGCCGTGTCGCAGCAAAGCATCTTGACGGAATTGCCAAGCAAATTCTTCACTAACTTTTCAAAGTGAACAAACTTGTTATAGACTTCGGTCTTGTTGCGCATAAGATACATTGCGCAGTGTCGAGATTTGTCATCGATGAAAGTAATAAAGTACTTCATCTTGCCGAAAGTCGAAGTCCTCATCGGTCCTCACACGTCGCTGTGAACAACTACCAGAAGAGATTTTGAGCGATCTGTTGAGGCAGACTGGAATTTGACATGAGTTTGATTTCTCAGCGCACAGCCTCCGCAAAGCTCCCTGCTTGACTGACCAGATTTCGGCACCGGTTGCAAGATTGTTTTTTTATTATGGCGTCTTGTCCGCCGTAATCAATATGTCCAAGACGGAGATGCCAAAGAAACGACTTCGAAATAGCCGAATTTTAAGGCTCGCATGCCAGTACCGAAGTCATGCTTAGTTGAAACAAACCCTTTTCAGCGCGAGTGCCAGTTGTCTAAACGTCTCCTCTTAGCTGTATCGAGCAGCATTTGTTGTCGAAAGTCACTGGATCGACGTCCTTGGTGAATCGTCCGACAGAAAACAAGTTGCGACTGAGCTTCGAAATATGCCATACTTCCTTAAGAAAACCCTTTCTGATGCCGCTTGGAGTAGTCATCGCCATCACAATGTCACCAACACCAATCGCTTGGACAACACCGTCGTCCGCGAGATGGACATAAACCGGGTCGATTTTCGTGTGGTTTTTCATGAACATCTTGGAGTGCGACACTGCTCAGTCGCACCTGAGTCGATCAGCCACACAGATGAATCTTGAGCTTCTCCAACAAAAAACAGATATTCGTCCGCATTTCTTCATCTCGCACAACATATGCTCGCTGGAATTGCTGTCGAGGATTGCTGTTGATGTCTTGAATTCGCGAGGAACACTCCGCAATCCAATGACACATTTAATGTAAAGGTCAAGTGAGCTCTAGTTGGCAAAATGCAAAGTAAATATATTAAAGGTCCTTAGTTCGCAAACCGTTGGCTACCTCTAATCCTACTGGATACTCTACTGAATTTACTTACCGGCTTCATCCATTCTAGCCAATTAGCTTTTACCACGTGGAGGACTCATCTTGAACATGATCATTTGCGCATCTTGAACTAGATCATCGAACGTTCGCGGAACCATCTGTTGGGCTGTTGCATGCAGATGTCGCTGTCGTGCGATGTCGATGATCCACCGGTACTTTACCGGTTAGTCTTGTGCATGTCGAGGCGCATCCTTGACAACACTCCCACTTGACTCGGCAGCTTCTGGTCCTTGTACACCAAGCTTGTTTCGAAGCACACAAAACTGAGTCGCAGGAATTGGCTTTGTCATGAGGTCCGCTAGCAAGTTGGTCGTCGAAATGTATTCCAAGACAACTTGGCCATCTTCAGCCTTTTCGCGCACGAAGTGATAGCGAATGTCGATATGCTTGGTCCTCTTATAAAACTGTAGATTCTTGGCCAGTGCAATTGAGCCTTGATTATCTTCGTAGATCTTGACCGCATTATTCTTATGCATCTCACCAAGCTCGATCAGGAAAGTCTTAAGCCACACTGCCTCCTGTGTTGCTTCTGAGAGCGCCATGTACTCGGATTCCGTTGACGACTGTGCTACCGTGCGTTGTTTCTTGCTCTTCCAGCTAACACATCCGCCGCTCATCATAAAGGCGTAGCCGCTTGTACTTCTTCGCGACATCGTGTCTCCGGCAGCATATGAAAATCCTTGCAGTCCATCCTGACTTCATGCTTGAAACTCGATGCCGTGCGTCCTTGTGCCTTGTATATACCTGAAGACCCTTTTTAAAGCTTGCCAATATGTCGGACATGGGTCTGCCGCGAATTGACTAAGCACCCCAACTGCTGCTATTCTGAGCATGAGAAAGCGTATCGATTCGAAGAAGTGGAAAGTAATCGTGTGTTTGTCAGCCGCGACGCAAAGTTTATGGAAGACACATTCGACAGTGGGAGGCGCGACCGTCGCAAGAGTGAGGTCGTTGTTCAAGATGATGAAGAAGCGACAGATCAGGACTCCCCACAGCACGACCAAACGGACCATGAAGAATCTGCGCAGGAAGAAGAAGTTGAGACTGGCAGTAAGCGACACCAAAGAACTCAATCGCTCGAAAAAGCGACTGAAGTGCCAAGACCTAAACGAACAAATCGTTACCAATCGCTTGAAGAAATGTCAGCCACAGCTCAAGACTTCGAGGCTGCGTATGTTGTGAATTCAGTGGGAGAAATGCCGACAACATTCAAGTCGGCGATGGAATCCAACAACGCAGCTGAGTGGGAGGAGGCGTGCAGCTTGGAAATGGATTCACTGCAATAAATGAGACTTGGACGCTTGTGCCTCTGCCGAAAGGACGTAAGGCAATAGGCAATCGCTGGGTGTTTCGCGTCAAGGAAAACCAAGATGGTGAAGTCGAGCGATACAAGGCGCGTCTAGTGGCGAAAGGTTTCGCTCAAAAATTTGGCATCGACTATGAAGAAACGTTTGCGCCGGTGGCAAAGTTTACGTCGATTCGGATTTTGCTCAGTTTGGCTGCCAAGTACGGACTCACAGTTCACCAAATGGATGTGAAGACGGCGTTTCTTAATGGTAAACTGGACGAAGATATTTACATGGCACAGCCGGATGGCTTCAGTGATACAGCCAATCCAGATTACGTGTGCAAGCTACAACGGTCACTGTATGGGCTGAAACAGTCACCACGTATGTGGAACAAGACCATTGACGATTTCATGCTTGGTCTTAAGTTCAAGAAGTGTGATTTCGATCACTGTGTTAACATGAAACGAGATGATCAAGAGATGATCTTCGTTGCGCTCTACGTCGATGACTTGATTCTGGCAAGCAGTACCAGCAAGATGCTTCAAGAAACCAAGGAAGCGCTGAATCGCCGATTCGAAATGACAGATATGGGTCAGCTCAAGTATTTTCTTGGAATTGAAATTGATCAAGATTTCAAGACTGAAACACTGACGATGCGGCAGACGAAGTTTGCAAGTGATATTCTGACCAAGTTCAACATGGAAAATAGCAAGCCTGTCAGGACGCCTCAGGATCTAGGTCTCAAGCTGAATAAGTCCATGTGTGAAGGTGGATGCGAGCACAGCAAGAATATGGTCAGTGTGCCGTATAGAAATGCTGTGGGCTGCCTAATGTACCTTATGGTCGGCACACGCCCGGATCTCGCTGCGTTTTTCTTTGGGAACGTTACAAAGGCATGACATCCAAACACTTTTAGATTTGTCAGCGAAGCTTTTTTTCCAGTCCAAACTTGGTACGGTGACTTATCCATGACAATTCCTCGAGTTGGGCTACGATTTCGAAGAAAATCAGAGGTCATAACTGCTTCACCCCAATATGTCTTCGGCAGTCCAGCATGCTCGATCATACATCTTGCGCATTCCGGTGTGAACTTTTGCTCGATACCTCGCCGCTTACAGAACTTGGCCATTTCACCTGAAGTGTACTCACCACCATTATCGCAGCGAAGAGCTTTAACAACTTTGCCAGTCTGAGTTTCAGCAAACGCAAAAAACTCAGCAAATTTGTCGGCAACTTCTGACTTGTTCTTTAGCAGAAATACTGTGGTAAAGTGCGAGTACTCATCCGTGAAAGTGACAAAGTACCGCTTGCCGCTAAAAGTCGTTCACTGCATAGGTCCGCACACATCGCTGTGAATAACTTCCAACATTTTCTTTGCACGATGAGGCGACTTTGGCATAAAATTCACTCGCGTTTGTTTGCTTAGTGCACAACTATCGCACAGCTTCCACTGCTTGATCGACGCAAGATCAATGCCAACACCATAGTTTCTTTTGACGATAGTATCAAGACCACTATATCCAATGTTCCCAAGTCGAAGATTCCAGAGGTACGAGTTGGTGTCCCCATGACATCCCGACGAGCTTGTCACATTGGCTTCGTCAAGACTGACAGGCGTCATGCATAACTTGAATAGCCCTTTGCCCTCTCGAGCTCCAAGCTTCCACTGCATTCCTTTGGCCTTGACAAAACAGCCATCGCTTTCAAACGTGACTGGTCCAACATCCTTTGTAAAGCGTCCAACGGAGAAAAGATTGCGCGATAACTTCGGTGTGTGCCATACCCCACGAAGCTTACCCTTTTTAATTCCTTGAGGCGTCTTCATAGACATTACAATGTCACCAGTCCCGATCGCCTGAACAATGCCGTCGTCGGCCAGACGAACATCCACCGGAGAAAAATCCTTGTAGTTCATCATAAATTCTTTCGAAAAAGTCATGTGCTGCGTAGCACCCGAGTCGACCAGCCATCCGCAACTCGACTTGGAGGTTCCTGAATTACCACCAACTGGAAACAGAAAATCGCCCGAGTCGTCTTCACTCTGCGCGATGTTTGCACGCTGTGCTGGTCGTTGCCGATCAGCATTCTCACGAATTCGCACCGGGCACTTGGCGATCCAATGTCCGTGCTCTCCACAATAATGGCCCGCACTGCCAGCCTTAGCAGGCGCTTGACGTCCCTTGCGCCGTCCGTTGTCCGTAGTCATAAACGCTTGTCCTTGCCCGTGCGCGGCTCCATCGACGCCACCTTGTTCCTTGCATTTCAAATCTTCATGCATAAGCCGAGACGTCACGAGCTCCCACGACAACGAGTCGGATCTTGACTCCAACGCAGTAATCAGGAACGCGTATGACTCGCTAAGACTTGCAAGAAGCGTGACAACCAGATCAACCTCGCTGACCGGAGCGCCGACTGCGTCCAGCTGTTCCGCCAATGTCTTGATCTTGTTGATGTGCTGAAGCACGTCATCACCTTCGTCCATCATCGTCGTGAAAAAGCGTCGACGTAAGAAGAGCTTGTTCGCCAAGCTCTTTTTCTCGAAATGCCTTTCCAGACGCGACCATGCATCATGCGCGCCGTTTGCCGATCGAACCAAAGGCAGCTGCGAGTCCTCCATCGCAAGACAGATCATCCCCATGGCCTTGCGGGACTTACGCTTGTAGGTCGCTTGGTCGAACGGGTTCGACAGGTGCTCAGACTTCACCTCCCCGCTTACCACGTCCCATTGGTCCCGCTCCTCCAGCACCATTTGCATCTTAAATTTCCACAAGTGAAAGTTCGATCCGTCGAACTTGTTGATGCGGGCGTCGTGGTCACAGCAGTGTCCATGGCTAAGGCGAAGGCAGGGGCGGGGGCGGCAGAGTTTGCGGGTCTTGGGCTCATAATCTAATGTAAAGGTCAAGTGAGCACTAGTTGGTAAAATGCAAAGTAAATATATTAAAGATCCTTAGCTCGCAAAACGTTTGCTACCTCTAAGCCTACTGGATACTCTTCTGGATTCACTTACCGGCTTCATCCAATCTAGCCAATTAGCTTCTACCACGTGGAGGTCCCATCTTGAACATGATCATTTGCGCATCTTGAAGTAGATCATCGAACGTTAGCGGAACCATCTGCTGTGCTGTCGCATGCAGATGTCGCTGTCGTGCGATGTCGATGATCTACCGGTACTTTACCGGTTAGTCTTGTGCATGTCGAGGCGCATCCTTGACAACAACATCTTGCCGCAGTAGTTGCACGCACCAGTCTTCTTTGCTAGCCGTCCATTGCGCTTTTCTTGTCACTTACCATGAACGCCTGGCCAACCACAGCTCCATCGCCGCCTTGCTCCTGGCGCTTCATATCCTCGTGAAGCAGCCGAGACGTCACCAGCTCCCTAGTAAACGCGATCCCAATGCCGTTATCAGGAACTGGTGCGACTCGCTCAGACTCCCTAGAAGCGTGATCACCAAGTCGTCCTCACTGACCGGAGTGCCAACCGCATCGAGCTGCTCCGCCAGTGTCTTGAGCTTGTTGATATGCGGGAGTCCTCCGTCATGGCTGTGAAGAAATGCCGACGAAAAAAGATTTGGTTGACGAGGCTCTTCTTCTCGAAGTGGTCTTCCAGCTTTGACCATGCATCAAATGCCCCACTAGCCGAGCGCACCAACGGAAGCTGCGAGTCTTCCATGGAAAAACACATCGCAGCCATCGCCTTGCGGGACTTTCGCTTGTACGTAGCTTGGTCCAGCGCCGTCGGGCAGTCCTCTAACTTGACTTCTCCGCATACAACCTCCCACAGATCACGCTCCTCGAGCACGATCGAGCACCAATTACATCGTGAACTTCCAGGCATGGAAGTTGGTTCCATCGAATTTGTTGATCCGGGTCGTTGAAGATTCCATGGCGGTCGAGGCAGAGTTGATGGCAGCGGAGGCAGAGTTGAACGAGTTTGGTAATAACCCGAAGAAAAGGCACTTGTGTAGTAGGATGCAAAATGCAAAGTAAACATATTATGGGCCCTAGTTCGTAACCTCTATCAAAACGTCTAAGCTAATCATTTACAGGAAGCTCCTACAACTTCTCGAGGCTTCCAATGACTTTATTTCAATGACGTCATTCCCGCCGTCAGACAACCGCCTTCGGACAACAACCTTTGGACAACCATTTCGGACAACCATTTCGGACAACCATTTCGGACAACCCCGGTAGGATTAGCATACTGATACTAATCTGGTACTTACCGGTAACGTTGCTGCTCGAGACGCTCCCTGAACTTCACTGCCGCTCGACCCGACAGCGATTGAACGTTGTATGCCTTAATTCGATCGTAGAGCGCTGAACTGAATTGAAGAAATCGGCTTGGTCATAAGATCTGCTAACATTTCGAGTGTCGAGCAGCACGCTAATATTACATGACCATCTTCAACCTTCTCACGAACGAAATGGTATCGAATGTCGATATGCTTGGTGCGCTTGTGGAATTTTTGGGGTTCTTGGCCAACGCAATTGCACCTTGATTATCTTCGTACACATTCACAGCTTCATCGCTTGAGTCTTCGCCGAGTTCGCGCATAAAAGCCTTGAGCCAAACTGCCTCTTGAATAGCTTCTGATAGTGCCATGTACCCAGCCTCAGTCGAAGATAGTGCAACCGTCCGCATTTTCTTACTTCGCCAGATATTGCACGCTTTATTCGGTACAAACGCGTATCCACTGGTGTTTCGTCTTGATTCGATGTCATCTGCCCAGTCGGCATCCGAGCAGCCTACCGATTTACCGCAACCGGATCCTAAAAATTGAAGTCCATGTGTTGGAGTCGCTTGCACGTACCGAAACACACGCTTAACTGCTTGCCAGTGAGTCGAGTAAGGATCAGCAGCATACTGACTTAGAATTCCCACAGCGGCAGCAAGGTCCGGGCAAGTACCAACCATCAAATACATTAAGGCACCGACAACCAACAGCACTGCGATACGGATCGTTTTTCATTGTCTCGTGGTGCTTGCAGCCATCTTCACACATAGCCTTGGTCAGCTTTAATCCAATGTCTTGAGGCGTTTTTACAGGCTTGCAATCCTGCATGTCGTATTTCGTACTTGAAAAGAATTGACTGCAGAAACTTGGTTTACCGCATTGACACATCACCAGACTCGTCATTTCGCTCGACTTGCATTCCGAGACAGAACTTCAGCTCATCTAAGTCGGACATCCTAAACCACTTTCTCAAAGCACGCTTTGTCGCCTCAAGTAAAGCCATATTGCAGTACGCAAGAATTAGATCGTCGACGTAGATCACCACAAGTATCTTGGTCATTTCATCGCGATTAACGTGCACGCAATGGTCCATTTCGCACTTGGTAAATCCAGTCTTGCGCATGAGCTCGTCGATTGATTGGTTGCACATTCGGGAAGACTGTTTAAGGTGAGGTGTGCCTTATATCGCTCGATGCGTCCATCAGCAGTTTGTTTTACCTTCAACACACACTTACTGCTTTTAGCTTTTTGGCCGCGTGGCAGGACCACCAGGAGTATACGGGAGCGTAAACTTCTGGACAATGCCGCGATCGGAGCAGAATTTGGCCGACTTAGCTGACTTGTACTCGCCGCTGTGTCACTGCAAAGCATCTTGACGGAATTGCCGAGCAAATTCTTCACAAATTTACAAAGTGAACAAACTTGTTAAAGACTTTGGACTTGTTACGCATAAGATTAACTGTGCAGTGTTGAGACTTGTCATCGATGCAAGTAACAAAGTACTTCATCTTGCCGATAGTGGAAGTCCTCATCGGTCTACACACGTCGCTAAGAACAACTATCAAAAGAGATTTGAGCGATCTGTTGAGGCAGACTGGAACTTGACACGACTTTGCTTTCCCAGCGCACAGCCTCCGCAAAGCTTCCTGCTTGACTGACCCGATTTTGACACCGGTTGCAAGATTGTTTTTTATTATGGCGTCTTGTCCGCCGTAATCAATTGGTCCAAGACGGAGATGCCAAAGAAACGACTTCGAAATAGCCGAATTTTGAGGCTCCCATGCCAGTACCGAAGACATGCTTAGTTGAAGCAAACCCTTTTCAGCGCAAGTGCCGATTGTCCAAACGTCTCCTTTTAGCTGTATCGAGCAGCACTTGTTGTCGAAAGTCACTGGAGCGACGTCTTTGGTGAATCGTCCGACAGAAAACAAGTTGCGACTGATTTAGGGAATGTACCATACTTCCTTAAGCAAATCCTTTTTGATGCCGCTTGGAGTAGTCATCGCCATCACGATGTCACCAACACCAATCGCTTGGACAACAGCGTCGTCCGCGAGATGTACATCAACTGGGTCCATTTTCTTGTAGTTTTTCCCGGAACATCTTGGAGTGCGACACTGCTGAGTCGCACCTGAGTCGATCAGCCACACAGATGACACTTGAGCTTCTCCAACCAAAAACAGATATTCGTCCGCATCTTCATCTCGCACAGCATATGCTCGCTGAAATTTTTGTCGAGGATAGCTGTTGATGTCTTGAATTCGCGAGGAGCACTCCGCAATGCAATGACACATCTTGCCGCAGTAGTTGCACGCACCAGTCTTCTTTGCTGGCCATCCATTGCGCTTCTTGTCACTCATCATGAACGCCTGGCCAACCACAGCTCCATCACCGCCTTGCTCCTGGCGCTTCATATCCTCGTGAAGCAGCCGAGACGTCACCAGCTCCCTAGTAAATGCGATTCCAACGCCGTTATCAGAAACTGGTACGACTCGCTCAGACCCCCTAGAAGCGTGATCACCATGTCGTCCTCACCGACTTGTACCTCACCGACTTGTGCGCCAACCGCATCAAGCTGCTCCGCCAGTGTCTTGAGCTTGTTGATATGCGGGAGCCCATCATCACCTTCCTCCGTCATGGCTGTGAGGAAACGCCGACGAAAAATGAGCTTGTTGACAAGGCTTTTTTTCTCGAAGTGGTCTTCCACCTTTGACCATGCATTAAATGCCTTACTAGCTGAGCGCACCAACGGGGACTGCGAGTCTTCCATGGAAAAACACATCGCAGCCATCGCCTTACGGGACTTTCGCTTGTACGTTGCTTGATCCAGCGCCGTCGGGCAGTCCTCGAATTTGACTTTTCCGCATACGACCTCCTAAAGGTCACGCTCCTCGAGCACTTCGAGCACCATTTACATCGTGAACTTCCTGGCATGGAAGTTGGTTCCGTCGAATTTGTTGATCCGGGTCATTGAAGATTGCATGGCGGTCGAGGCAGAGTTGATGGCAGCGGAGGCAGAGTTGAACGAGCTTGGGCTCATAACCTGAAGAAAAGGCACTTGTGTAGTAGGATGCAAAATGCAAAGTAAACATATTATGGACCTTAGTTCGTAATCTCTATTAATACGTCTAAGCTTATCATTTATATGAATCTCTTTCAACTTCTCGAGGCTTCCAATGACTTTATTTCAATGACGTCATTCCCGCCGTCAGACAACCGCTTTCGGACAACCACCTTTGGACGACCATTTCAGACAACCCCGGTAGGATTAGCATGCTGTTACTAATCTGGTACTTACCGGTAACGTTGCTGCTCGAGACGCTCTTTGAACTTCACTCCCACTCGACCCGACAGCGATTGAACGTTATATGCCTTCATTCGATCGTAGAGCGCTGAACTGAATTGCAGAAATCTGACGTAACAACCAAAGAGATGATGACGAGCTTGTTCGACTCAACGGACAGCTTTGGCGGGGAGTTATCTGATGATGACTCCATGCCGACGATCACTCTGGTGACGTTAGTATACGTCACGAGGAACTAAGTGACCGAGAAGGGAAGAATGCTGGTGGTGATGCTAGTTTGCATCACCAGGAAAGGAGTGATTCTAAGGATCGCTCCTAGAGCCAAGTTAGCGTTAATTTAACATGAGCAAACGGGAGAGGGACTGCGAAACGTTGCGATTCGCTCCCGAAAGAATCCTTGGTTGCCCTCTTAGAGTAACCTAATTCGTTGGTCTGGTATGACCAACATCGATATCATATTCGGTTTTTCAGCTCATCCATGCGTCACAAGCCTAGTGAGGATGAAATGAAATTCTTCATCGATGCCTTTCCGACATCGGTGGTACACTTGTAAGCGGGAAAAGGATGTCAAACCTCTCGGACAGTATTTGTACAGAATGTGCAAAGCATAGGCCGTGAGGTCTGGCTTGACGAAGTGGATGTTCCGTGAACGGCTCGAAAAATGGGCCGTAGTCGGTTCTCGCTACAAGCTGCGCCATTTGTCTAGAGAGGCAGGTACACTTTGCCTCTCGTGGGGGGACTCATGTCCATGCTGTTTAAGGGCGCAGGTCATGCCCTCTTAAAGATCCTCATTGGAGAACGCTCATCTCTTGTGAGATGCGCGTAGGATTAAGAACCTTTAATCCTTTTACGAGCGCGGGAAGCGCTCATTCTCTGATGAATTCTCTGCCGAGGAGGATGGGTCTCGTCGTAGTATCGCACGAGACCTAAAGCATCCATCACCAGTTGGGAACGAGTCATGCGGGGGTGAATACCCTCGCGAACGAACGATATAATTCGTTTGAACTCCCTTTACCTCACGGTGGTTCGAGAGGCGGTCAATAATGAAACGCTTCTCGCCACTCGAGTCCGTCAATGGGTGAGGGGGTGCTACAGTACCGGAGTCGACCACAGCCAAAGGCTGTGATCGTGTCTTTGTTGACAGGATATTTCGACTCCATGGCTTCGGTCTCAAATTGAGACCCTAGATTCTTAGCGGAATTTTGGCAAACTATGCTTAAACCGCTTGGAACACAGATGAAAACGTCAACATCTAAACATCATGGAACAGGTGGTCAGACGGAGCGTGCAAACCGTATCCTCGAAGAGATACTTCGCGGATACGTCCACTCTTTTAAGAGTTGAAGCGAGTTCTTGCCGATGGTAGAATTTGTCATCAACAGTTCAGTGCATGCTTCTACAAAGCATACACTATTTTTCGTGAATGGCTTACGCCACCCACGTATACCTCTTTGTTTGATAGTGACTCTTATTCAAGTGGGGACTCGCCCGAGCAAAGAACCTTATAGCATCCGTACGAGGCTTCTTCTGATTCGAGATTACATCAGAACGGTCTAGGCATCCGCCAAAGCGTTTTAGTCTCGGATTTGAGTTTGATTTTCATGAGCGAGACGATCCACTCTTTCCTTCAAGGAAGAGATTTTCTGACAAGCTGTCACCTGCTCTTTTTTAAGGGACTGGTGAGTCCTTTCGTTCGCCAATTGATCAGCCGCAAGTTGCGCACAATTTCTCAATTGGTCACGAGAAACATTATCAACCGCCATCGAAATTCGCGGCGACAAGATCGCTCGTATCAATGTCCTCCCTCAAATACTGAAGGGTACGGTCTAAATTACGATGTTGATTCGGGTTCGTCAAAAGAGGCGAACCCGATTTTTTCCTAGATGTACCATCTTGCGAAAAAGATCAACAAATACAAGAATACCATTGTTTTATGTTCGTCATCGGGAAATCCAAAGACGAAGTCCATGGATACGGACTGCCAACACTCTGCCGAAACAGACAGAGGTTGTAATGGAGCACGGGATGAAGCACTGGTCTTCACCCGTTGACAAACTTCGCAAGCACGTATGTACTTGCGGACAATTTCATACTGGCGTGGCCAGTAGAAGTCGCGACTTATCGTGAGATAGGTCTTCTCACGCCCACGATGACCACTTTTTGGTGTATCGTGGCACTCGTACATGATGCGTAAATGAAATCATTATGGGGTGGGGATGACAACACGAGGTGTGTCGCCATCAATGGCTGTGTAATAAAGTGACCATTGCGTGTTGTGTATCGATCTGTTGAGGATCGATACAATTTCGACAATTCTTTCAAGGATTGTTGGGATGGATTTCTTAGGTAATCCGTCAACCCTTTAAGAGCCTCAACTTCTTGATAAGCTCTTATAACGTCGTCGAGTTATGTTGACAGTGAAAAACTTATTGTTGCAACAGTGGCCTTGTGCTCACTATTCGCTTGCGCAGCCGGCCCAACCGAGTTGGCGCGAAAGGGCACCAGCGACGACGTTAAGTCTGGTTTATACTCTCCCAGGAGATAGACCCTAAACTGGAGTTTTTTGTCATCCACTGGATAGTTACGTTCAGCTCGCTTGAAGCTGGCGCGATTGATAACAGACGACTCGCTCTGCGCCGTCTGTGTCGTATTGCATAAGCGCACAGCTGATTGCAAAATTGCTGGCGTCACAGACCACATGAGAAGATCGGTCTTGGTCTGTAATCGCCAGAATTGGCGATTGCATCGCCTTTGAGGGTATCAAGTTTGCCTGATACCCTCAAAGGAACGCTGACAATCAGCGTTCCATGACTGCTTAACATTTTTCATTAACAAAGAAGAAAAATATGCTGTCATTTCGGCATCATGGCGTGAGTATACGCCGCTAAGCCGAGAAAATTTCGAAGTCCCTTTACATCGACTGGCACATGCCAATCCGTAGCCGCCTTGATCTTTTCCGGATCCGGGTGTACACCGTGTTTACCCACGACGCACCCAAAAAGTGGTATTTCGCTTGCATCGAACATACACTTCTTGAAATTTGCATTCAACTTGTGCATACGCATAAGTGTAAGAACCTTTCGGACGTGGGTACGATGAACTTCAACGTCTGACTTTCCATTCATGGCTCTGCTACGAACGAAGAGATCATCAAAATAACTCGGTGCGAAATCCCGCACCGATCTTAACAGCTTGGTTACACATCTGTTTAATCTCAGGGGTATTACTAAGTCCCTGTGGCATGACTAGCCAACCCATAGCATACCGCTTGGGGAGCTTACTGCTGTGAACGGGATATCCTGTTCACGAATTAGAATCTGATAGAATCCAGATCCATTGACGAAAAAATAGTACTTTTGACATACCACCAAAGATTATGTCTTTTCGTGGTGTCGGCATTTGAGCCGGTATCGTTGCAGCGTTAATTTATTGAACGCATGCACATACGCATGCGTTCAATAAATTAACGCCGCAACGATACGCCACCCTCCTGTTGCTTAACACACACAGAAGGTCAGAGAGCTAGGTGGGAGGTTGACTTCCTCACATCGCCCGCTGCCAAGCGTTCGGCAAAAAAGAATATGTCGATCGGTAATACTTGTTCACGAGGCAATGGCAACTGCTTCATAACACAGTATTTCGAACCTGGAATCAGGTCGACTTCGTGTCGAGAGCCTTTATCCTTAGGCAATTCGCACGGTTTGGATTCAGGGAATATATCTCTGAATTCGATCAAATCTTTATATGTTGAATTTGTCTTTCCCAAGATTGGGACGTAAAACGTCAATCCGAGTCTTCTCATCGAGGATACTTTCATTCATCGACGAGCTACTGAGAATCCGTTCGTTCTTAGAAAATACTATTCCCGACCGAATATCGATCACTTAGTTGTCATCTGTGACAAGTATGTAGATCTGCTTGACTTTGCCGCTACGCAGATCAAGCAAGAACCGTTTCGGTTCTAGCGTTGGCAATTGAGTTGTCTCCGAAGCTAACTTCGAATGCGCTATCAGATTTAGTGTATAAGCGCCTTCACTTGATCTGTTGTTTACTAAGACACTTAGCGTCTTAGTTTCCGCTTTAAAACTTATTTCCAAAGTTACCTGGGAACCTCTCACCACAACTTTTTGGGTACTTATTCCCGCAAATTCTTGGGAACTATCCCTCAAGTTACATGTAATGAGTATCCCCTGACTGTCTCTAACTGTGGTTCCGCATCCACAGCGAGATTCTCTACGATCGACTCTTCAATTGATCTAAAACTTTTGCACTGCCTCGTATAGACAGGCATGCTTTCCAAGCAAACATCCTTGTTTCGTACCACTCAACTTATTCGAGTGGTCGAACTAAGACACTGCCAGTGGTTGTGCACAGCCGTCGGTATCTAACTACACAGTGTGATGGATTTTCACACTGAGGTCTTGTGCAGTCGTGCAAACGACCGACCCACAAGTGAGACCATCGCACTCACTCGTAGGACATCCACACGCTTGAGGACGCTCCAACACTTCATCAGGTGACCCTCTGTTGGACGAGAGACACGCATCGTCAAGTACGATGAAACAATCATCGTACTGTTCACCCTTTAACGTGTATTGTATACCATTTACACGTTTCTTTGCTGTTACAGATGCGCCTGTTGCTAGGCACACTGTCATCCTCGTTAGAGGTATATCGCGATCAACAAACTTGAGCCTGCGATCTTCTAGCGATTGGCGTCGAATAAAATTGTGCGACGCCCAACAATCGAGTAAGGACTTTGGTGGCAATTTATTTGACACTGTAATTTTTGAGGTGATGAGGCTAACCTTATCAACTGGGGCAATAACACACAATGTTTGTATGTGAGGAACAACTTTCGTCAAAAGGCCTGCAAATTCTTTTGACGTTTCTGCATCAGTAGGGCGATCCACACCTACTGACCCACTAGGTTGAATGTCGCCGGTCCGTTTTTCATACCGTGGGGCATCACAAGCCACTCCCAAAGCATACCGCTTGGAGTGCTTACAGCTGTTTCGGCTACATCGGACTCTCTCATGAGTACCTAATAGTAGCGAGCCGTTTATTTTTGTCCGTTTCTAGGACGCACTCGTCCATTGTGGACGACGAGCAACAGTCCACCAAGTTCTCTTCTGGAACTGGTGTGACTATTTCGTGGATCTTTTCCTCCTTTAATTCGGCAAGGAAAAGATCCCACAACATCTCCGGGAGATTTTACTATCTCCTCAGCAGATTTAAAGGGTGGCCGAAGCACCTCAAATGAGGATGCCTCCGCAATTTCGTCGTTAACGGCCCCGAGCAACTCGTTCGAAGGCACGTCCTCTTTAATAGGAACTGATCCAAAGGTCACTCGTTTAGAAGTGCCTTTGATCGTCCTAATCAGGTACTCGTTCTTCGAGCCTCGTGCCGTTGATCTCCTGGCTAGGAATCTAATTCTTGCATGCAGCAGTATAACTTTACTTGAGGACCAAAGCGTGCTTTGAGTAAGCAATTTGAGATGTCCGCCTTAGGTGAGCTGAAGTTCTGTCTCTGAACGCAAGTCAAGCGAAATGACGAGTCTGGAGATGTGTCAATGCGGCAAACAAAATTTCTGCAGTCGATTCTAACCAAGTACGGCATGCAGGATCGCAAGCCCGTAAGAATGGCTACATCGGACTCTCTCATAAGCACCTGATAGTAGACATCCTTTTAATCCGACGTGGTGAAGATAATTGACTTTCCCATGAAGTGATGTTTGACATCCCGTCAACGCACCCTCAACTGTGTCTATCACGCCATCAGCTGCATACGCCTCTCGCAGGAGCACATCTTTCCGGTGTCCTGCGTAGAGTTCGCAACTGTGCGTGTACGCCAGTCTATCCATGGTTGGTTATTTGCCAACCATGACATGCCTAGGATGAGGTCATAGGGACTCTTCATACCTAGCACTGTGAACTTCTCCTTACAAGAGAAGTCACTAAAGCTGAAGGCGAATTCTACCTGAGCTCCCTCAGGCTAAACGAGCGCGCCATTAGCTAAACGAACGGTCGCCTCTTCTCGCTTGCCATCCTGGCAAAGCGACTCAAACATCGCCGGTCTCTCTCTTAGAGCCGCGAGTTTTACAAAATTTTGTGATGCACCCGAATCCAATAGGAGGGTAATCACTTGGTCATACCTCGTACTTGAGCGCTATAGACCCAGCAAGGTTGAGGGCCGAAATTTTGAGAATGCTATCCTTTTGTTCGACAACTCTGAACTTGTGGGTAGCTTCAGAGTCCGCGTCAGTAGGGCATCCCGCCCCTACTGCACTCTTGCATTTCTCGACCCCTCAGTGGTCGATGCAGAACTCATGCGTCTCGCACGCTGGATCTTGCCATCGCCCTTTGGGAAGTGAGTTCTCTTGCTGGGTATCTTTGCCCCAGCAGGGACCCTGGCATAGCAGCGAGCCATTATATGGCCGCGCTTGCTGCATTTAAAGCCGATTACATCTGCATTGCCCAACTCCATGGAAGTGGCATCCGTCCTCTCGGCCGACGGCTTATACCAAGCTGTCGCCGAGGCACTGTTGTAGGATTGTTCCACAGCTATGGCAATTTGAATTGCTCTTCCATCGCCGACGGCACCTTACTAAAAAAGGCCTGTCGCGATGGGCCATGCCGTAGTCCGTTCATAAACGTGGGCACCTTAATGTGCTCCGGAATCGGACCTACGGTAATGGACGGTGACAGCGAGCGCATCTCCTGCACATACTCTTGCAGAGATCGCTTCGCCTGTCGCGCTCCAAAGAAGCGCGCCTACAGCAATTCATCGTTTTTCAGCGACTGGTACATGGCGCGAATATTTTCCTTAAAGATCGCCCATGTAGGGAACGCCTTTCTGTCCGCCATATGCGCCGAGTAAGCCCACTCTGAGGCCTTACCGTGCAGATGCGACATGGCGTGCGACACCATCCGGCTGTCGTCCTCGATGAGCTGCGTGACACCGCATTGCTCCACCGCTAAAAGCCAGTGGACAATCGTGTGCGCTGCAGTTCCATCAAACTTGGGCGGTCCCTCCGAACGGGCCTCGGCTGATGCGGCCGGGCAGAGAGCATCTCAATAGTCCTGTAGAGAGCCTCGCTCTGAGCCTTCTAACGTCTCAGCTCATCTGAGTCTGAGTGGCGGACTCCGCCGCAGCATGGCTCGGTGTCGGACGCGGCTCTTCGCTGTCCAAGCACGAATGCCTTAAACTACTACAACTGAGCAACGTGATGTTGCTCAGAAGGATTTAATAAGATCCACCAAGTCCCTGCGCCAAGTGCCCTGCCACCTCCCGATGATGTTCGGAGAGGTGGGGAAACGAGCCTAATCGATATTGAGGTTCATCCTTACGTCCACACGCAGAGATGCGGGATGTGGGAAGGATTTGAAGTGCTACCAAGAGTAGACGGGCACGACTTAATGCGGCCACGCTCTTCTTAAGCACACACCCTAGCGACAGCGAGGAAGCGGTTTGACCGTCTACTCTCGTGTGCCGTGAGGTAGTTGTGGTGGGCGCCTTAGCGACCTCACCCAACGCACTAAGTACTCTGGTAAACGGGTCGTCACGGGAGCGATGATCCGACTCCTCGTGCGCACTTACCGAGTAGGAAGTAGTTTTTTGACTGATTTATATTTAATGCGTATTATCAATAAATGCTCATTTAAACAATCATAAATGTCATCTCTGTAGATAACACTCATATGTATTGCCAGCATATCTTTCAAGATACCTCGCGTAACGGATGACGCTAGGCGTCATCCCTCCTAATGTGAATGCACCTATGTGCATCACATACACAAGGGTGGGTTCACAATGTGAACCACACTGGGCAGGTCATTTCAAGTCAAGGCGCAGTACCAGTGGGTGCATCTTGTGCTGAATGGTGGTATCAGCTGGCGCAGCAAGAAACAAAGGACTGCTGTGTTGTCCTCTACTGAAGCCAGGTACATAGCATTATCCAAAGCTACTTAAAGGCAGTGTGGCTAAGGGCTTTAATGCGCGAGCTCGGTGAAGACTTAAGCGATAATGTTCTGATGTTGTAGGAGGATAATCGGATGTTAAAGGCTAAGTGAGCACTAGTTGGCAAATGCAAAGTAAGTATATTAAAGGTCATTAGCTCGCCAACTATTTGCTACATCTACGCATACTGGATACTTTACTGAATTTTACTTACTGGTTACATCCATTTTAGCCAATCATCTTCTACCACGCGAAGATCCCATCTTGAACTTTATCCTCGCCCATTTCGAAGTTAATCATCGCCCATCTAGAAGTTGATCACCGCCCATCTTAAAAACGATGATTGATACTTTGCGGAACCATCTTTGTCTTGTCGCATGTAGAGGATCGCTGTCGTGCTATGTCGATGACCCACCGGTGCTTATCGGTTAGTCTTGTGCATGTGGAGGCGCATCAATAACAATCGCAGCTTGTGTGCAACTTAGCCGCTCGATGTGCTTATCGGCAACACTCCCACTGGACTCGACAGCGACGACACCTATCCCAAGCTTGATCAGCGACAATCGGCTTCGTCATTGTATCAGCCAGCATGTCTTGAGTCTATTGAAGGTTATGGGTTTCAGGTAATGTACGCAATCCAAACAGGTTCAATCCGAACCGCGGTTTGGCATAGCATTTACTTATACTATAGTATTGTAAATTACACTATGTACAAATCAGTGGCTACGAGAAGTAGAGGTATAATTCCCAATGTATCAAATATCCCTTCTCCGACTCAAGTGTCTTCGCGACATCGCGCAGACTCTCTGCTTCGCTCCCTTTCTTCTTCGCTCTCTTAAGCATCGATTTCAGACTTCAACAGGTTATGAGCCCAACGGCCATGACTACCGCCCAATATGTTTCGACGAAACAAGTTTAACGGCGACTACTATGCCACGTGGAACCACTACATGCCTGATTTTTTCCTAATGAAGTCGGTGTGGCACGTGGTTACCGTGAGGTGACTCCGTCATTTGCGGATAATTGTGCCAGGGACGAGGATGTCAAGGCCAGCAATATTGCGTTTGGCCTAATGCTACTTCATATGGACGCAGATTATCAACACGTGTTTGACGACTGTGAAGAAGCCTGCGTTGTCTAGACATGCAATAAGCCATTATACGGTGGATCGTAGAAGGCTGGGCGCATTACTTAAAGTGCCAGCTATTCAGAATAGAGATGGCGGAAGACGAGAACGTGTTGCATCACTAGAACGAGTCCTCAGCATCAGTGCCAAGCATAGTAGTATTGACGCCAAGATGGAGGATGTTGCTATATGTTTGCTTCGAAGCTTGCCAAAAAGCTGCGAGAATGTCGTGCTGAATTTGCAGATGAGCAGGCAGAATTGTGAGCGCAAGACGTTGTAGAGGTGCTGACGAACGAGCACATCAAGCGGCAAGGTGGTAGGACCGCAATGGTGAAGACTGAAGACGCAGCGAAAGCGTTCAGTGCTAAGCGAGAGTCCGCCAATGTACGTATTGCGGAAAGTTGGAGCATGCGGTAGAGCGCTGCTGAATCAAGCAAAAATACGACAATCGAGGAGCTCGACGCGGCGGACAAAATAGTGGACGCGGAGCTAGCAACAACGTTCAGTATCGGCAAAACGACGACTACGAATACGACCGGGTCGTATTTGGAGTTCCTCTGGAAGCGAGTTGCCGACAGGCAAGGATATGCCAGGAATGTGGGCTATTGGCAGTGGCGCCACTCATCATATATGCTACGACAAGTCGAAGTAATAAACACTGGACGAACGAGACCAATGCGAGTTTTTGGTGGCGGATAGCAACAAGACAACGACTATGGGCGATAGCGTTTGGCTAATTCGGCGACTATAAACATCAATATTGACCTGCACGCGTGTGAGTCATGCTCCGACCGACGTGCTGCGAAAACAACTGATTGCAAGTGGAATGATTAAGGACGCCTCTACACCACCGGCATCAAGCATATCAAGTATGCGTCGTGGATGCCAAGAAGGAAAAACGGCCCAAAAAACGTTTCCAAGCAACTATGATAAGCATCAGCACACCTCGTTCGAGCTGCTGCGCTTCTATATCAGCGGTCCAATGTAACAAGAATCGCTTGGTGTAAGCAAGTACCTGCTACTCATTGTGGATGAGGCAAGCGGATGCATGAAGATGTTTCGTCGAAAATTGGTGTCGACAAGTTAAATGGCGACAACTATGCCACGTGGATAGCTATATTCGCGGCGTGTTTTCCGCAAGTCGGTGTGGCACGTGGTTAACCGTAAGCTGGCTCCGTCGTTTGTGGATACTCGTGCCAGGGACGAGTTTGTCAAGGCCAGCAATATTGCGTTTGGCCTAATGCTACTTCATATGCACGCAGGCTATCAACACGTGTTTGACGACTGTGAAGAAGCCTGGGTTACCTGGACACGCATTAAGACATTGTACGGCGAATCTTAGAAGGCTGGGCGCATTACTTAAAGCGCCAGCTATTCAGCATGGAGATGGCGGAAGGCGAGAACGTGTTGCACCACTGCAACGAGTCCTCAACGTTAGTGCCAAGCTTAGTAGTATTGGCGCCAAAATGGAGGATGAGGATTGATGTATGTGGCCCTATGCAGACCTCGAATTTTAGCGGCAAGCGTTATTTTGTGACTTTCATCGATGACAAATCCCGATACGGGGTCGTTTATTGGATCAAGAGCAGTCAAAAGTTCTGGACAAGTTCGCCAATTTTGTTGCGTTCGCGGAAAATCAGACCGTCAAGCGCGTAAAATGTCTTGTTGCGACAACTTTGGCGAGTATGCGTACGAAAAAATGACCAAGTTTTGTTTGAATCAAGGAATTATTCAAAAGTATACGCCTCATTACACGCTACAGTTGAATGAAGTTGCTGAGCGAATGAACCGGACGCTTGTGGAATGTGCTAGGTGCATGCTGCACCACGCCGGCCTCGCCGAGCAATATTGAGGTGAAGCTGATAGGACGGCCATGTTTCTTCGTAATTGGTGTCCATCGCGTGCTATCGACTATGGAAAGTCGTCATTCGAGATTTGGACGACGAAAAAACCGCTACTGGCAAACATCAAGTTTTTTGGCTGTCACGCGCGCGTCCACGTTCCAAGGAAAAAGCGCTCCAAGCTGGACGCAAAAGCCGTATTGTGCCGATTTTTGGGTTATTCGGAGCACCAGAAGACGTATCACTTGAAGACGTGTCAACTGGTCGAATTCTGATGAGTCGCGATGCCCAGTTCAAGGAAGACACTTTTTAAGGTGAGAAAATTAATGACGGGTACAAGTGCAAGTCTGCCGAGATTCAAGACGACGATGAAGAAAATACCTCGGCGGACATTGATATGGATTTGAAGTGGAGCTGAAGTTCAGGACGCCGACCCGGTATTTGATCTGGATAGCAAGCGGAATACTCGTACTGAGTCATTGGCAAAGGTCACTGAAACTGCGTTCCAAGAGACACGGGGCAGAATATCGACGGTCGACGCTCGAAAAATGTCAGCGTCTGCTACAGTTATGGACGATGAGAAGAGTATGCAGCATGTATTCAGTGGGAGAAATGCCGACAACGTTCATTTCGGTGATGGAATCCAGCGACGCGGAAGAGTGGAAAGCTGCATGTGACTCCGAACTAGAGTCGCTTCACAAGAACAAGACATGGAAGTTGTGCCCCTGCAAAAGGGACGCAGTCAGCTGTAAATGGGTTTAGTGAAGGAAAATCAAGACGGAATTATCATGCGTTACAAGGCGCGCACGTGACCAAGGGTTTTTTGCAGAAATATGGAGTCGCCTACGAGGAGCCATTTGCGCCAGTAGCGAAGTTTGCTTCGATTCGCTTCCACGTACGGTTTGACGCTGCATCAAATGGACTTGAAGACTACATTTTTGAACGGGATTCTGAATAATGGATTTACTTACACAGACCGAAGGATTTATCAGCGCGGACAGCCCAAACTATGCGTGCAAGCTCAAGCGGTCGCTCTAGGGAATTTAGCAGTCGCCGCGCATGTGAAATCACACCATCGACGAGTTCATGATCAAGATGAATTTTAACAAGTGTGAGTTCGATCACTGCGTCTACATCAAGCGCACCAACGGTAACATAATTATTGTTGTGCTTTACGTGGACGACCTGATCCTCAGAAGGAGTGAAGACTCGCTCCTGATATCAACGAAGCGGGTACTTAGCGATCGATTTGAGATGATTGATCTTGGTGAACTCAAGTATTTTTTCGGCATGGTTATTGGACAAGATCAAGTATCCGGTCAAGTCACAATTTCGGCAAACCAAGTTTTTTAAATCAACTTTGAACAGATTCGGAATGCCATACAGCAAGCCTGTGAAGACGCCTCAAGATGCAGGACTTAAGTTGACGAAGAGCATGTGTCAAGGTGAATGCAAGCAGGAATATACAATGAAGAACGCACCGTACCGAAGTTGCGTTGGTACCTTATGGCTGCAACTCGTCCGGATCATGCTGCGCCTGTGGAAGTTTTGCCAATTTGCTGCTGACCCATGTCCAATACACTAGCCAGCTCGGAAGAGCGTACATCGTTACCTCGATGCGACGTCGACACAAGTCTTCATTGACATGACGATGTCACCGCTGCCGATAGCTCGGACAACAGCGTAGTCCGCAAGATGAACGTCGATTGATGAAAACCTTGTAGTTCCGCATGAACTTCTTCGAAAATGTCATGCGTTGCATCGCCCCCGAGTCGATCAGCCATACATCGTTTGGCTTGGCAGAGCTGCTGCTACTGCCAACCGAGAAAAGATAGTCGCCAGAATCTTCAACCTGTGCTACGTTTGAACGCTGTGACCGATATTATTCAGCGTATTCTGGACTCGCGAGGGGCAATCCGCGATCCATCGCAGATTGCCCCTCGCGAGTGTCCTCGATTGTGGCAGCACCAGTCTTCTTCACCGACAGTCCTTTGCGCTTAGCATGCTTCATCATAAACGCTTGACCAGACGCAGCTCCGTCACCACCCTGGTCCTTGCGTTTCATGTCCTCGTGTAGGAGTCGAGACGACACCAGCTCCTAAGTCAACGCACCTCGCGATTCCAACGCCGTGATAAGAAACTGGAACGAGTCACTAAGACTCCCAAGTAGCGTGATGACAAAGTCGTCCTCGCTCACCGGGGCACCCACAGCGTCAAGCTGGCCCGCTAGCGTCTTGAGCTTGTTGGTGTATTCTAGGACATCATCACCTTCTTCCATCATTGTTGTAAATATAAAAATGTCGACGAGGAAAGAGCTTGTTTGTGAAGCTCCTCTTCTTGAAGTGTCCTTTCAGTCGTGACCATGTATCCTGCGACCACTCGACGATCGGACCAGCGGTAGCTGCGAGTCTTCCATCGCAAGACAGATAATCACCAGCGCCTTTCGAGACCTCCATTTGAAGGTCACCTGATTTATCGTATTCGTGCAGTGCTCGAGCTTGATTTCCCCATTTGTCACTCCCCACAAGTCCCTTTCTCCAGCACCATCTACATCTTGAAATTCCACTTGTGAAAGTTGGTGCCGTCGAATCTGTTGATCTGACTTGGCGTAGAGGCATCGTTCATGATAGCGAAAGCAGTGTCTGAGGCGGAGAAAGCAGAGCTGGCGGGGCTTGGTGTAACGGGGTGTCCCGTTACATTAATATTATTTCCCACAAGAGGAATAATAAAAAAAACATTTATATGAGAGGAAATTAATAAAGAAGTACAAACATATCATCTTTATTAATTTTGACATAATAGTGCCAATATTATAATTTTAAATATATAAATTTGATAGTATTGACGCGATAAGACAATAATTTTATTGGTTAGCTGATTTAAGTTTAAATCAACCTCGCCAATCGTTATATGACACGATTGTGCGGTGCACAAGTAGGCGTCATACGTAGTTTGTTGTTAATATAAGAATCAGTAGCAGATAAAAGATAGTTACGTAGGAACTTGATATATCAATACAGCTTTACTTTTTCTATATTTCAAAGCCTTAGAACTATCCTTTGGTAGTTAAGACTACTTAGCTACCTGTAATCTTCCTCTGCGCGTCGTGTACGTGAAGTAATGGAGGCGCCCCACCTTTACTGTAACCAGTGTAGGTTGTCTAGTACTGTGAACAGTATTAGGGTGCCTTGTTACACCTGGTAGCACTTCGTAGTCCATTCAACGGCCCACGCACGTTCCATACAACATGGACATGTTGGATGAAGAAGTAGAGAGCATTCAAACCTTTCAAGGAGACTATCACGCAACGCGTGAAAGATTTACTTATTTGAGTGACCTTGAATGAAGAGCCATCGAACGAATGAATTCGGTCATGGCAGGCCAGCCGTTGGCGTCAGGCTGTTCACTGAACACAGATGAACAACATGCGGCATAGCCGAGCTCATACAACACGAGCTCTAAAGGGACCAAAAGAAAGTAACTTTGCTTCAACAAGGCTCTCAACACGCGGATGTGTTGAGAGAACAAGGCGTTCAGCAATTAGAACTGTTGAGATAGCAGCATTTACATGCTGCCAGAGGGCCGACGCTTCCACGTCGACCCGAAAGCTTAATGATAGAAACCTATAACTTTAAGACAGTCGTAGGCGACTCCCTTTTTAAGATAATTCGTCGTATTAGACGACGCCATTGAAGCTCGCCGTTTCGGTGATGCTGCGACGAAAGTGAAATTTGACATGTCCAACTTAGCCGGACGTGCCAATTCTTGGTCCTTGGGGCTCAAGCTTCCCATCCAACAATTTTTGGGTCGCATGAGGTCTTTAAGACCCGGCTGAGGCAAACATTTGAGCCGCCACGTGCCGAATATAGGGCTCGAGCCGAGAACCTGGATTTGAAGCGGGGCAAACGTGACCTTCACGCTTATGCCCAGCATACACAATACCTGGTCAGTTGTGTCGTGAGTCACCCCCAAATGGTAAACAAACACAGGTAACTATTTTATTAAAGGTCTTGTAGACGGTCCTGCTAAGACCCACCTGTTCCGGCTTGTATCAGAGTCACTCGACCAAGCGATCTCTATAGTGGAACAGGAGGACTCCAGTCTTTAACAGGCTTTTGTCCAATCTGCTAGTTGTCCTTCGAGACGACAATAAAACGAAGGTCCAGAACCTATGGACCTCTCGTATGTAGAGAGCGTGAACCTCGCTCTTCAAGTTACACAGTTACAAAAATATAATCGCTGTAAGAAAAACGGTCACCACGCTTATAAGTGTAGTGCCCCACGGCTTGTGCCTAGAAACACTGAGCGATACGATCAACCTCCCGTGAGGAAAAGTGGAGGGCGCGGATCCGACGCTGTTGCGAAATTGCAACGGCGAGGCGGATCTTCAAGAAAACGATTGGATGGCTCGCGTGATGCGTCAGCACCGTGTCTATGCGCCCCATTACTATGACGATGTATTCGTGCATAGTAGGACCGAGGACGGGCTGAGCGCAATAGAGTCGCACAAAAGCGTGATTTAGACGCTGTGTTGCAGACTTTGAAGGACGCCCAATTGTACGTCAACTTGCAAAAGGCGTCATAGGGGTCCCCGAGATACCTGTGCTGGGCTGCATCATAGGTACACATGGTGTACGAGCAGACCCAGACAAGGTATCAGTAAAGAAATGGCCAATCCCACGGCATTTAAAGGATTTGCGCCAATTTCTAGAGCTCGCTAATTACTTGCATAAGTATAGCAAGAATTATGCTGAGCATACTAAACCATTATCTGATCTCCTTGAAAAGGACACAAAAAATGAACAAGAAGATGCGTTCACGTCAGTGAAGCAATCTCTTGTTGAGGCACCGGTCTTGGCATTGCCAGATGCGTATAAGCCCTTTAGCGTTGCCTGCGATGCAAGTAATTTTGCACTTGGCAGCGCGCTTATGCAGACGGACGACGACGGCGTTGACCGTGTCATCTCTTATCAGTCCCGGCTGTTAAAAGCCGCGGAACAGAACTTTCCTGTGTATGACAAAGAGCTACTTTCAATAAAGTATGCTCCTGTCAAGTTTCGTGTGTTCGGCACCGAACCATTTGTGGTTCATAAAAATTACGCATAACTGCAGACCGCAATAAACTCACCGCACCTCTCGCCTAGAATGGCAAGATGGCTTATATTCTTCTTTAAATTTAATATTATGGTTGAATACAAGCCGGGCGACCAGACTTCGAGGTAATACACCAGGAAAGGGTGTCTAGTGCTATGGCACAATTTTAGCTATCAACGTGGCAGCGATGAAGGCATACCACGTAACGAGCTCATTAGCCTCTGAAATATAATAGAGCTACAGTCAGGATGACCATTGTCGCCTGCTGTTGGATCACTTTGGTGGACAAAAGGTAACCTTTCCGTCGCACCTGAAAGCAAAGCTAAATCGCTTTAGCTACAGCGATGCCTGTTATGGCATCAGCTGTCATCTTGTGATCTCTTGAGAACCTATGTGCCTCATGACACAGATCTCAAGCTGATGATCCTTCCAAGCTCCATGATGTACCATCTAGTGGGCATCTGGGGCGTGAAAAGACATCCTTACGAGTGTCAGGGAAATTTTGGTGGCCACACCTGGTGGCCAACTATATTCGATCTTGCGAATCGCACAGCGCATTAAGCCTGCACCGTCCAGCAGTGCGCCACTAAAGCCGCTACCGATTATAACGGACTGTTTAAAGTCAGTAAGACTGGACTTCATGTTTAGCATAACGCCCGGTCATAAGGGTCGGACGGGGCTCGTCGTCTTTGTAGAAAGACTGAGCAAAATGGTTCATTTAGCACCATAGAAAACATTGATCACAGGCAAGGAGGCAGCTCTATTGTTCCTGGATCATGTTAACCGACTACACGGGATGCCCGAGCCCATCGTATCGGACTGAGATCCACGTTTTACATCTGGTTTCTGGCGACATGTGTTTGAGCTGCTACGCAGCGAGCTTCACATGTCGACCGCAGATCATCCCCAGACTGATGGCCAAACGTGCCGTGGCGGATGTCTTACGCAATTGGCTACTTCCAAAGAATGGAGCAAACAATTGCCCTTTGTGGAATTCGCTATAAATAACAATGCCCACGCCAGTACAGTTGAGACACCATTTTATATTAACGGACTGCGCCATCCTCGGACGCCAGTCTCGTTTGTGCGCAGCCCGAGTCTTAGTGGGGGAGGGCCGCTCACTATGCTCGGTGCGAAAGAGGGACATAGTTTCGTCAATATGACGATGACCCATGAGGGTATCATCTCAAAGACACAAACTTGCCCTAGTGACCCTACCAGTTTAGCAGTAGTCAATAAAAACTACGCCTTATGACCGACCTCTCGGTGGTATCATAGGCGAGTTTGATGCTAAAAGCGTGAGCGAGGCTCAATGCTTTATGGATGAGCGATTAGCCATCACACGTAAAGTCCGTTACGCAATGGCAAGCGCACAGGACAAGCAAAAAGAATATGCGGACCGAACTGGTCGCAAAAACAATGAACGCTTTAGAGTGGAAACAAGTACTATAAGTACTACTACCCTGCCTATAAATGCAATTTCTGTGCTACCTGGACGTCTACGAAGTTGTTGCCGCGTTTCATTGGGCCCTTCACGGTGGTAGAAGAGGTTGGAGACATGAATTATAGGCTCACCCTTCCCCCGTATATTAAGACGCACCTCGTATTTTATGTGGGTCGTCTGAAACGGTATGTCGACCCAAACGAGGTAGCATACCCATATCCGTCTAAGAGACCGATGGCGACGCCGACTGTGAGTCGAGCATCGATCGGGTGAGGGGTACGGCCGAATGACTCCCCCCACCACGAAAATGACCCGGAGAGCGAGGGATACCACCCGTATAATGCGGGTCCCTCGACCTCAACTTCTCCAGGATGTCAAGCCGAAGCTTCAGGCGTTAATAACCCTGACGACCCTTCGCGCGGACATCCTGAAGATCTGAGGTCAGTCGCAAGACTTGGCCCTCGAGATGCACAATACGTCGTTCGGCAGCGATTAACGCATGCGACTGAACGGACAAAGGTAAGGCAGCCGCGATTAGGTGGGCGAGATCGCCACTCCTATCGGGCGCCGCCTGCACTGATGGATGCGGGTGGAAACCAATGCTTCCTTGTTGGAAGGTTGCTTGCTTACCGCTATGTGAGGCAAAGGTATCAAACCCTCGTCCAATGGAGAGGTTAGCCGAAGAGTAAAGACTCTTGGGAATCGATCGATATCCAACGTATTGATGTCCCCGGCATGGTGACTGCCTATGAAGAGGAGCACTAGCCGAGGCCTCTTCACTAGTCTCAATTGGAGTAGCAGAAGCAGCGTTGTGAGAAGAAAAAGGGGTGGTGCCGCCCATGATTTTTTTCGCACGCAAGCGGCGAAATTAATTCGCTGCGACCGCTATTTCATCGTATCGGAATGCGGATAAATGCGGAGCGTAAATCACGCCTCGTATTGGTCGGGCGTTTGATTTTAACGCAACACGACCGGGATTGGGAAAATACGCTAAGCGATTTCCCCTGAGCCTTCCATAATCTAAAGACGCCATAGTAATAACGAGCGTCTAGAATAGCGCGCTCTAAGAGCGACGCTATTGGCCCGTTTACACGAGGCCAATTAGATGGAGGGGGTATAAGTGATATGCCACCCGTCACATAGCCACGTTTGATACGATTGGCTTGTGAGACCGACTGAGCACGTTCACGCGTCGTCGGCGGAACTTTAGGCTCAGAATCCTCTATGTCAGAACCGTCATGGATAATGTTTTGAGCAATAGACGATGTGGTTTTACCCAACGGAGAAGCAGCGCTCTCATTAATGGTCGCCGCGCTATCCAGCGCAGACGACGAGACAGCATTAGTAAATGTTGCTGTCTCCATGTTATGAGCAATGAGAGAAGTTTAAATGGGCAATAATGCGCCATCATCCTTTCTCATTAGCTCGTTGTCCGTATCACTACTATGAGGTGACGGCAACGGTGTCGACTCATTGTAGTCGACAATGAGCGACGGATCAACATCCTCACTGTTAAAGTGGGATGGATCTTTAAGCCGAGTTAACGCGACAACAGCAGTAGCTGTCGGCGTTTCGACTGAGGCATTAGACGCTGCCGGCGTGTTAACGCGGCGCGTGCGCTTAGCGCGTAGTTGAGTGGGTGTCTTCGCAGACGACCTACCAGCATCGCCCCTTTTAGGTGACATTTTTGGCGCCGTGGGTGTAAACACATGTCGCTAGAGTGACTAAGAGAACTCACAGGCAGCGTCGAAGGTCCACCATTGTGACGTAGACATAGTTACCGACGGCTGTGCACAAGCACAGGCAGCGTCAAAGTTCGACCACTCGAATAATTAGTGGAACGAAACGAGGATGCTTGCTTGAAAAGCAACATTTAAGAAAGTTTAAAACCCCTGTCTATTTGAGAGAGTGCGAAAGTCCTAGATCGACTTGAGAAGTCGATCGTAGAGGATATCGCTGTGGTAGCGCAACCGCTAGAAACAGTTGATATGGATACTTCCCAAATAGAATTTGAAGGAACAAGTCCCCCAAAAGGTATGGGAAGAAGCCCCCAGAAACCTGTGGTCAAAGGTTCTTAGGTACCTTTGGAAATAAGTTTAAATAGGATACTGAGAAAATAAATGTCTTACTAAACAACGGATCAAGCGTAGGCGCTTATACTCTTGATCTAATAGCGCCTCTGAAGCTAACTTCGGAGATAACTGAATTGCCAACCGAAACGTGTCTTGCGTGGTCTGCGTAGTGGCAGAGTCAAGCAGATATGCGTACTTGTCACAGATGACAACCACGTGGCCGATATTCGGTCGGCAATAGTATTTCCTAAGAACGAACGTGCTCTTAGCAGCTCATCGATAAACGGAAGTGTCCTCGATGAGAAGACTCGGATTGAAATTTCTATGTCCCAATCCTGAAAGTCTTAAAAGACAAACCCTTTCTATAAGGATTAAATAGAATTTAAAGATGTATTCCCTGAATCAGTACCGTGTGAGTTGCCTAAAGATAAAGGCACTCGACACGAAATTGACGTTCGAAATACTGTGTCATGAAGCAATGGCATTGTCTCGTGAACAAGTACTAGTGACCGTCAAATTCTTTGCCGATCGCTTAGCAGCGGGCCATATGAGAGAGTCAACTTTCCCACATAGCTCTCCGGCCTTCTGTGTGCGAAAGCAACATGAGATGGAGGATCGTGCATGCGTTTAATAAATTGAGCGCTGCAACTGTACCGGCCCAAACGCCGATACCACGAAAAGACGTAATCATTGATGATATGTCAAAGAGTAATATCTTTTCGCTAATGGATCTGTTAGATGCTTTCTATCAGACCCTTATGCGTGAACAAGATATCCCGTTCACAGCAGTAAGCCCCCCAAGCGGTATGCTATGGGTTGGCTAGTCATGCCACAGGGACTTAGTAATACCCCTGAGATTAAACAGATGTGTAACCAAGCTGTTAAGATCGGTGCGGGATTTCGCACCGAGTTATTTTGATGATCTCTTCGTTCGTAGCAGTGCCATGAATGGAAAGTCAGACGTTGAAGTTCATCGTACCCACGTCCGAAAGGTTCTTACACTTCTGCGTTAGCGCAAGTTGTATGCAAATCTCAAGATGTGTATATTCGCTGCAAGCGAAATACCACTTCTTGGGTGCATCGTGGGTAAACACGGTGTACGCCCGGATTCGGAAAAGATCAAGGCGATCACCGATTGGCCTGTGCCAGTCGATGTAAAGGGACTTTGAAAGTTCCTCGGCTTAGCGGCGTACCTGCAAAAGTACTCTCGCCAAAGTGACAGTACATCTTTCTTCTTTGTTGAAAAAAAATGTAAACGTCTGTTAACAATCGCGTCAGCTTCAACCAGCTGACGCAACTCTCCATTAAATGACAAGGAACTCCTTTCCATGAAATATGCACTGGCTAAGTTTGGGGTCTAATCTCTTGGGATATAGACCGTTGTAAATACGGACCATGAGTTCTTACGTACGGCCGTAAACAGTCCACACCTCTCGCAAAGGAAGGCGAGATGATTGTCTTCTTTTGCGGAGTATTACTTCTTTGTGGACTATAAATTGGACGACTTAACGTCACCGCTGATGCCATTTCGCGCCGGCCCAATTTTGAGCCGGCTGCGCAAGCGAACAGTGAGCATAAGGCCACTCTTGCAACGATAAGTGTTCCGTCGACAACATTACTTGACGACGTTCGAAGAGCTTATTAAGAAGATAAGGCTCTTAAAGAGTTGATGGATTATATTAGAAATCCATCCCAACAATTCTTAAAAGGATTGTTGAAATTGTATCGATCCTCAACACATCGATACACAAAACGCAATGGGTTCTTGTACTATACAGCCGTTGCTGGCGACACACCTCGTGTCGTCATATAATGACTTGCGTTTGCGCATGCAACGGTTCACCAATAAGTGGCCATCGTGGACGTGAGAAGACTTCCTCACGATAAGTCGCGACTTCTACTGGCCACACCAGTATGATCTCGTCCGCTTATACATACGTTTGTCAATAGGTGAGACCCAGTGCTTCATCGCGTGCTCCATTGCAACCTTTGCCTGTATTTAGTCCATATCCATGGACTTCGTCATCGGATTTACCCAAGATGATTACAAAAATAATGGTATTCTTGTGTTTGTTGATCGTTTCAGCGAAATGGTACATCTGGCTGCAGTACCGTAGTCGACCACAGCCAAAGGCTGTGCTCGTGTCTTTGTTGACACCATATTCCGACTCCATGGGTTACCTCGTGAACTGGTCTCAGATCGAGACCCTAGATTTACGGCGCGACGTTTTCTAGCGCCAAGCTCAGGGTCAACTCGCGTCAAACGACGCTTCCCACCACCACGCGCAACATCTAGTGCTACGGGAGAGGAGGATACTACGGCAGACGAAAAGTCTGCCGCAAGAGAGACATTCAACCGAGTGGTGGCTCACGTGATGCGTCAGCACCGTGCCTCGCGCCCCATTACTTACAGTTTAGCAAACTGTGTTCAAATCACTTGAAAAAAACAGTAAAAAATATTAACTTCGAATCATTCTGAAACAGATGGTCAGACGACGAAGCGTCGAAATCGTATCTTGTCGATACTTCGTGGATACGTCCGCTCGTTTAAGAGTTGGAGCGAGTTCTTGTCGATAGTAGAAGTTGCCATCAACAATCTAGTGCATGCTTCTACAAAGCATACCGCTTTACGTGAACGGCTCACCCACATTGTTTGAGAGCGATTCTTATTCAAGGGGGGTAGGTTCGCTCAACAAAGAATCATCAAGCTCTAGCTCATCATGCATTGGCCCTAAGATCAATGCCAAGAATACCAATGTTGATTTAATCAACATTGAAGTGGATAAACTCATAAGGACAATAATGCCATTGCTGACTTTGATAACGATGCTGAAAGACTCAGCATCGAAAATAATGATCTCAATTATGAGGAGATTGACATTTTCGCAGTGCGAATCGGTCGCACCGAAGAAGAAATAAAGCCGAGTCAGCAGGTGATTCTGCTAGCTAGAGAAACAGTTGTCAGTTTTATACAATATTCCATCGCTAATGCGGTGGACCGACTGAAACGGAATTTTGACAAAAATGAGAGAGCAAACATTATGTCAGTAAATGTTAACGACCTTGTCCAATTGTCTACGGGTAAATCTAGCAAACCATGTAGTGACAAATGTGAGCAGTTATACGTTACTGGCCAAGTATATCGTCCCGTTCCGTGTACTGCACCGCCAAGGTAATGCATCCACGATCGAGCTGTCTCGTAGGATTCGTACGCATCCTACGTTTTATGTTGAGCGTCTCCGCCCGTACCATCAATCCGAGGCTTCTTTCCGATTCCGGATTACTCCGGAACGATCTAGGGCATCCGCCAGGGCCTGATGATCTCGAGCCAAAGCTATATGGTCTCGGGACAGAGTCTGATTCTCGTGAACCAGACAATTCACTCTTTCCTTCACGGAAGAGATCTTTTGACGAGCTGTCACCAGCTCGTTTAAGTGACTGATGTCCCCGCCATCACTAACTTGTGGCGACGGGATCGCTCGTGATCAATGTCTTCCCTCAAATAATGAAGGGTGTAATCCAAATCACATGTTGATTCGGGTTCGTCAAAAGAGGCAAACCTGATTTTCCACCCCCTCCTCATCCATTAGCGTTTCCTTGTTAAGACCTCTCGAGCTACCGTGATGTAAAGGGAGTTCTAACGAGTTATCTCGTTCGTTGGCGAGGGTATCCACCGGGTCTCGTTCGACAGTACGACGAGACCTATCCTACTCGACAGAGGGTCCATCAGAGAACGAACACTTACCGCGCTCGTAAAAGGATTGGATGACCTCAATCTCTATGCGCATTCCACAAGAGATGAGCGGAGTCCACTGAGGATATCTATAGGATTATTCTTCCTTAGGGGCATGACCTGGGCCTTTACAACAGCATCGACATGAGTTCTCCAAATAGAGGCAAGGTATCCCTGCCTCTTTACACAAACGGTGCAGCTTTAGCGTGCACCGACTACGGTACGTTTCTCGAATCGTTCACGGAAAAGCATCCAGTTTGTCAAGCCAGACCTCACGACCTATGTTGTGCACATTCTGTAAAAGGCTATCCAAACTATGAACAAAGGTTGACATCCTTTGCCCGCTTACAAGTGTACCACCGATGCCGGAAAAAGGCATCGATGAAGAATTCCGTTTCATCCTCATCAGGCGTGTGCAGCCTGGATGATTCGAACAACGGAATATGATTTCCACCGTTGGCCATACCAGACCAACGAGTTAGGTTACCCTTAGAGGGCAACTAAGGTTTGTTTTCGGAAGCGAATCGCAACGTATCGTGCCCCCTCTCCTGTTGGCTCATGTTAACGTTAACGTTAACATGGCTCTCTGAGCAATCTTTAAAAGTACTCCTTTCTTGGTGATTCAAACTAGCACACCACCAGCGTTCTTCCTTTAACGGTCACTTAATTCCTCGTGACGCATACTAACGCTACCAGAGTGATCGTCGCCCATGGAGTCATCATACGATAACTCCCCACCAAATAAGTTCGACGAGTCAAACAACCTCGTCATCACCTCTTTAGTTGTTACGTCAGGACCAAAGGTTAAACGGACTCGGCCCCGAGTGATCCGGCGGCCTTCACAGTAGCCACTGGGTCGGGCGCTGACGGTGACTTCGACCAGTCCCCTACAATTGTTTAGCAGTTGACTAGCCACCATCACCTGCAATGGCATCAAAAGATGACATATTCCAGTCACCTCCAATGGAGTAGGAGGTGACTTATTCCCCACAGTAGACGCTAATGCGTCTACTGAAACATTTGCATTACCAACGGCTGCACTGATTTGAGGAGCTACCAGCTTTGCGGCCTCACGGGCCGCGCGCACAGACTTATTTTTCGCCATGTTGATTTTGGTCAAAACCAATAATGCAAATAAAATCGGAATTTAAAATAAAGACCAATTATGCGAAATTACAGGGAAATACATAACAGTATTTTCCTGTCACCACACATCAGTCACTATATTGACTGTTGGTTAAGGGGGGTGATGAAACGGGGTGTTCTGTTGCAATCATATTAATCCTACAAGAGGAACAATAAAAAAAATTCCTATGAGAAAAAATAAATAAAGAAGCCTTATCTTGTTGATAAGCTCCTCTAACGTCGTCGAGTACGGAACACATATTGTTGCAACAGTGGGCTTATGCTCACTGTTGATATGCACAGCCAACTCAAAATCGTGCCGGCGCGAAAGGGCATCAGCGACGCCACGGAGAAGTTACACTCCGCGAAGAAAGACAACCATCTCGCCTTCCTTT